>NW_007865748.1:0-605 GCF_000696425.1 Galeopterus variegatus
TAAATCTGCTTGTGATGGCCACAGAAGTAGAAACGTTCTCCAGGGGTGGAAGAGATCAGCATCTCACTGTTCTTATAAACCACTCATGGCCCAAGGGCTGACAAGCTGAGCTCCAGGAGTGGAGTGGCTGTTCCATCAGGCAAATTAATCTTTAACTTTGCTACAGTTTTCTAAATTGTTGCCCAAACACTTTTTGCAGATCTCAGCACATACTTTAATTACATTTGATCCAATTAGTTATACTGAGAAAACACATATAATGTGGGATGTTTCTGTTTATTCAAAATAAGACATTTGCAGTTTCCCATCACAGCTTTATATGGTTTGTAACAAATGCTGAAAACTTAAACCTTACATGAGCTTGGAGCATTTTCATTTCTATTGAAGAAGCAGGCAGGGACAGACATGCTGATTCCCTGGCCCCAACCCAATGCACTGTCACAGTCCCTAACCTTCCATATTTTGGTCAGGCCAAACTCTTCCCATCACATGCACATATTTTCTTCTCTGCCTGGCAAATGCCCTCTTATTCTTCCAGATCCAGGTTAAAAGTGCTGACTTTTCCTTCCCCATCCTCTCCCCGAAGATTGGTTATGCATTTCCAG
>NW_007865749.1:0-604 GCF_000696425.1 Galeopterus variegatus
AAAGATTAAGAGCTATGGCATTCAAGATTTCAAAGCACTTTCACATACATTACAATAGCCTTACAGCTGCTGCATATTTAATAATTTATTCTCAACTAGTCTCCGGTGATATAAAGCCTCATGATGTGAGACAAACTGTAATTTGCAAATGCATGAATTTGAACTACAAATGTTCAAGTCAGACCCTTAGATGGTGGGTGAGCCTGCCTGGTGCCCAGCGTTCCTCACAGCAAAGCTCTGTTATCTTCACGTAATGAACGACTAACTCTTGTGCAATGGTTAAAACAGCTTGCTGTTATAAACTGTGGGAGGTTAACAGTGGAAGGGAGCTGGCAGGCAGGGGAAGGGAAGCGGGCGTCATATGGAGAGATTAGGAGAAAGTGCAGGATTGGAGGAGCGTGTGTTCTGGAGGCTGATGGTGAATTACAGAGGCATGGATGGAGCTGACCCAACCAGGTTAGCCTAAAGCTACTTCACTGCCTGAATCACTAGGGCTCCTGAACACTGACAGAGCCTGGAGCAGTGACTTAAAGGCAAGATCGTCAGATTATTCAAACCCCAAACTGGATTTTTCAGGCAAATTATCAGGTTCAACTATATAAAT
>NW_007865750.1:0-604 GCF_000696425.1 Galeopterus variegatus
GAGACAGCCACTTCGGACCAGGTGCAAACTTATGGTTCAGGATGAAATGACTGGATGGAGCAGATGCTCAGAAAGAAGAGGAGGAGCGGGAGAAAATGCCACCCCCAGACGTGGAAAGACGAACCCCAGTTCCCGGTGGCTTTCCAGCTCTGTTCTGGTCCAGTTCTGTGGCATTTTTGCTTCTTTCAGCCCTTCAGCCCCTGCCTTTCTTAAGTTAGTTTGAGCGGACCTTGCAACCCGAAGACGTGGGCTAGAGCCAGGTGCTGCTGCGGCTTCCCCTCCCGCCTGCCTGGGCGCTCCAGTCTCCTGTCAGCTCCACTGTGCTCGGGTCGGCGGCGGGAGCAGCAGCACGCTCTCCAGACACACGAGGCAGCCAGGGCCTGGTGACCCTAAGTCTGTGGCTCACGTAGCAGGCTGCCCGGCCCTGGCTGCATGGGGCTGTGAAACATCGTGACGACGCCTGGCAGTCCATGGGTGTTCCCAGCACTGTGCTGGGCTCTCCACAGGCCCCTTCTTTCTGGAGAAGGTTCACCTCTCCTTATTCCTGTCTTTTCACTGTTCTTTCTTCCTCAAGCTCTTGTTAACTGGGTGCTAGGCCTGCAGA
>NW_007865751.1:0-604 GCF_000696425.1 Galeopterus variegatus
CGATCCGTTGCCGGACACGGAAAAAAGACAAAAGACAAAAAAAAAATAAATAAATAAAAAAGGAACACATGTGGCTAATAAGTATATTCCAAGGTGTTGTGAGGGCAGGCGGGTTGGTGGTCGGGGCTGGCCCATGGTTGCTGGCCTTTTTGCGGTCAGTTGCGGGCAGGGCTGAGGCCCATGGCCCAGATGTCTGCCTCTCTGAGAACCCAAAATGACACAGTTGTTATTGGAAGGGGTCCAAGAAGGCAAGTGGTAAGATGGGGTTTGGAGATTGAATCCCTGAATGCCATCTGGCTGTGGTATTTTGTTCACAGACAGTTTTTCAATAAGGTAATTGATAAAACTGTCACTAGTTATGACTTTGGAAAATGTCTCAGTGGAAGGAAATGTCCTTTCTAGTGTGCTAACTCAAGCATTGGAAAAGTAAAGGAGAACAATGCACACAGGACAGTGGAATTGGCTGGTTATCACTCGATTACCTTGACCCCCTACACGGGACAACAAATACCTGAAGGTAGTTAAGAAACAGCTAAAAATTAAGCATGCTGGCCAGAGAGCTTCTTTGGTACCTTCAAAAGAGATTATTATCTCCTGCAGTGAA
>NW_007865752.1:0-604 GCF_000696425.1 Galeopterus variegatus
ACAAGCCAGTTTTCCCTTAAAATACGTTTTCATCATGTAACTCCAAAAAAAAGCTTTTTTTTCCTAAAATGGTTCCCTCTTTCCTGCTGCACCAAGTTCAAAGTCCTTGAATGATTCGATGGCCCTGCAAAGGCTGATTTCACTTGAATCCCTCTGGATGTCAATGTACCCCCACTCTAGACTGTTCTGCTCTTTGCCCTTCCTGCATCACTCCCTCATGGTTACTGCTTTTAGCCATGTGCTTTACATGTCTTATTTCAAATAACCTCAAAGCAACCCATGAGACAGAAATGATTATTATCATTCCCAATTTACAACTGGACACAGTGAAGGATAGTGTGACTTGCCCAAGGTCACACAGCTAGGAAGAAGTAGAGCTGGGACTTCAGCCAACACCACCTGTCTCCAGCATTTTCACTCTTAAGTACCAGTTTATAGAGGCTTCATTCATCCTCTTCCCCAAATCTGATCATTCTACCCAGGTCTTTCAGGAAGCACATTCTCAGAGTAAGATTTTTAGCCCCCCAGCCTTCTCCTCTCTGACTTCCTACGTCTCTGACACTCCATTTCTTCTTTTTTTTTCCGTTAAATTTTTATTTTGTCA
>NW_007865753.1:0-604 GCF_000696425.1 Galeopterus variegatus
AAAAAAAAAGGGGTTCTTAAAGAGAAGTCTATTGATCACTTCAAAATGCAGCATACGGGTCCTTCACAGCTGTGGACTTTCATGCTTTTGCTTTGTTCCTTTTGATCTCTTCTCTATCCTCTCTCCTTGACAAAATGTTCTTAAAACTCAAAGAGTGAGCCAAATGCCAAATCCTTTCTCTCCCCTTGTGCTTGCCTAAGACTCTGAACAAACCTTTATCCCAGCCTTAATGAAATTGTATTTAGTTCTGTAAGTGGCTGTGAGGGCCACATTGTACGTTCTATTCTCCTTATGCCCTCTGGTTCTGCTGAACTGGCTGGCTTCTCCAGAGTTTCCTCTAGCATAGTCCAGCCTTTGCCCTTGCTTAGCCTCCTGGATTGCTCATCATCAGAGATGCACACACAGCTCCCTCCTTCATTTCATTTAGGTTTCTGTATGCACATCACCTCATCAGTCATAACTCCCATGATCACCTGTCCTTGTTCCCCTTATGCCTTTCTATCAATTACTATTGTCCTATTTTTTAGAGCATTATCCCACAAACACACACACATACACATCTCATATCCCTGAGACAAACACACACACACACACACACACACAC
>NW_007865754.1:0-604 GCF_000696425.1 Galeopterus variegatus
GTCTTCACCTCCAGAGCATACGGTTTTACACAAAACCCTGAGTGAATGATCACAATGAAAATTTTCTTTCATGCATTTGAGTTGTGAACAGAGGAACAGAGTCACGCACAACATCTCTAGCTTTGATGGGTTCCATGGGAGCACAAGAAATGTGTTGTATTCTTTCTGGGTACCCAATTTGTGGTGGGGACAGTAATGTATATCATTGTTTGCTGCATTACAAAATACTGCCAAATTAGCAAATTTGCTTCAGTTCTAGAAGCAGGAAAAGTAAGAAAAATGAATGGATAAGCTGCTTGTTCTTAATAAGAAAATGAGGAATTACTTTTCTGAGGAACAGAGGGAAAGTACTAATAACTGAAGAATTGCTTTGTTGTAAAACTAAAATAAAATCTCTTTCAGAGCTCTATAAAATGGAAATATAAAAGTATTTAAGGGCTAATTCTCCTATGCTCAAGAGATACCTAGGTGGTTTAAAAAAGTTTTCTTTATTCTACATGGAATACTAATTGGCACTAGAGGAGATGGGAGATTTTCTGTTTGTTGTATACAGTGAACTGTGTTGCCATCAGCCATGGTAAGCAGATTCTTAGGGAGAATTTCC
>NW_007865755.1:0-604 GCF_000696425.1 Galeopterus variegatus
TTCTCTTTGGGTTACAACATGTGAGCGCATATATTGGAGACTGCACATTGACCCCGCAGCCATCTACGAAATTTATCTGATGAAAAGGGAGAAGTCCCTGCTATGCGCTGGTGCCCCTTGCTTTCAATAAAACCAACTGTTGAACCATTCCAAGGCTTCTACAAGGAATTTTCCTTTTCGGAACATTTTCCTCCAGAAGAGAAGCTGGAGAAGCAAGCAACGCCTCAGAGCATTGAGGGTAGACCTCTATCCTTTTTCTACTTAAAGACTTGCTGCATATTAACTTGTTAATGAATTTTAGAGTTTTTAGTCTCAAGCAATAGTCAGGGCAAAATTTTTTAAAAGCATACTAAATGCTGAAAGTTGATGAACTTCTCCACCCTTATCAATATTTTATAGTGCTATCTAATGAGTGTCACAGTAGCATTCAAAAGAAATTACTCCTAGGAAATGGGTCATCCTCAAATTTGTATTGTAACCCAGGGGTTTCCAAGGCCCCATCCAACTTGAGGAGCCTAGAAGAGCACTTTAAAACTGCATGTTTAGGGCCGGCCCGGTGGCGCACTGCTACAGTGCGCCGCTTGGGAGTGCGGCAGCGCTCCTG
>NW_007865756.1:0-604 GCF_000696425.1 Galeopterus variegatus
ATAAATACATAAATTATGTTAGAAGATGATAAAGGCTATGAGGGAAAAAATAGAGCAGGGGGAAAAAATAGAGCAGGGTAAAGGGGATCAGGGTGTGGCAGCTTGTCACAATTCTAAACCAGGTGATCAAGGTGGGCCACATTGAGAAGGTGAAGTTTGAGCTATAACTTAAAGGAGGTGAGTCCAGAAATATGCGTACTCTCCATAATGCCCCTCAGAGCTCAGTGGGGACAAAGATAATCTGTTTTACCTTGATGTGGCCTTTTGCCTCTTTGGAAATCAGTCCACTTTATTCTATAAGTATTTATTGAGCACCTACTATGTGCCAACCCTTGGTCTAGGTGCTGAGAAAATAGTAGTTGACAAAGAGATCAAAATCCCTATACTCAGGGAGCTTAAAATTTAGTGGAAAGAAAAAGTTAATGAGCAACTATGTAAAACATACAGTTTGTCATAAAGTGGTAAGTCCTATGGAAGGAAGAGAGTGAGCCAGGAGTAAAACCCCTGCCCTTGTAAAGCTTAAATTCTGGGCCGGCCCGGTAATGCGCCGCTTGGGAGCGTGGTGGCGCTCCCGCCGAGGGTTTGGATCCCACATACAGACCGG
>NW_007865757.1:0-604 GCF_000696425.1 Galeopterus variegatus
TTCAGGACCACTTGCCCTAACACATATCTTCAGGAAAAATTCTCATCAGAGCAAGGCCCAAGTCCCAAGACAGTCCCATGCTACTGAGCCTATTACCAAAATTCCTTGTTCAAGGTCAGGTTATATCCTGACTCAAACATTTCTTACCTGTTCTACTCCAAGTATCTCTGTAGGCATCCTGCTTCTTTTAGGTCATCTGAAAGGACACACCAGGACATAAGTGAAAGGAGTTTTGAATCAAACTGAGTGAAGGCATGCCTCTATGAACAGGATCCTTGGATGCCAACTAAGGGTCTTCCTGTTGATTTTTAGAATTTATTGACATCTCCTGATTACTATTGCTTCCATCTGGCATGACCAGGAGCTATTTTACCTGTGGCTTCTCAAATCAGATAAGCACATGTCAATCGAAAGCTTCAAGCAGAATGGGGCTTTCTCTTGTCAAAACTGGATTTCTTATAGATCAAATCAGTTTTATCTATCCCTGGATAGAAGCCCCTATTGTTACTAAGATATATATAAGATATGTATCTGCCAGAAGATATTTTAGGGAGACCACAGGGGGAAATTTCATGTGTTCCATACATCAAATCTATATATATAT
>NW_007865758.1:0-604 GCF_000696425.1 Galeopterus variegatus
CATTCAACTGACCTATTTGGTTTAGAGATAACAGGGCTCTTTACAGCCGATGGTGACCAACGGAGAAGCTTCATGGACTTAGTGATATTGTGTATACTAGAACATCATCAAGTCCATCATTGGGTTACTGCCATGAGCAGTGAAGATTGGGTGGAAACACTGAGAGATCAGTGTCCTGATCATGTTTTCTTTCTGTTCCATGATGAAAGGAGAGGCTTCTACAAAAGCATCAACAGGAAAAAAAAAAAAAATATGTGGGTTTAGCCAGAGGAAGTGATGCACAGGCTGTAGATTATTTTGTTCTCTCTGCAGAGGTGATGGTGGCTTGCTGTGGGGGTGGTGAGTGGTGGGGATGCAGGAAAGGAGGGGGGTGACATCCTGAGCTGGCAGGACTCGGTAGTCCATGGACTGCAGGGTGCTGCACTCTGTCCTGCAGCTTCTCCTCCTGCTCTCCCCTCTCGGTCTCTGTGCACTTGCAGTCCAGCTCTCAGGTCAGGATTTGAACAGCAGAGGAAGTGGCAGCTTCTCCATGGCTCGGCCCAGCGCCTCACCCTGAACTGAGAACAGGGCTCCCAAGAGCTCCCTGAGCACTGCACGAGGACTT
>NW_007865759.1:0-604 GCF_000696425.1 Galeopterus variegatus
TTCAACAGATTGTATTCCAAAACTCAATTTATGAGTCACTTTCTGGAAACAATTTTAAAGACGGTGGTTAGATTTTCAAGCTACCTCAAAAGAGTATATTTGACCCATTATATGGTTGATTAATGTACTTTAACTCTGGGTTCCAGGAGCAGAGCCTCATGTGGTAGCAGAAGAAGACATAATGAGGAAGGGGAGAAGGGACATTGCAGAGGGACAAAAACAAAAGCATTAGATGAGTGAAAAATAACTAACATTTATGGTCCATCCTTTAGGTTCCAGGCATTGAATTATGTGCATAGCTATTTTATTAAAGGCTTACAGCATCTCTGACATAGGTATTTCCCTCATTTTATCAATAAAAACAAACACCAATAACAATAACAACCCAGAAGCTCAGAAAGATTAATTAATTCCAAAGTACATAACAAGCAAATTATGCAAGTAGAAGAGCATTTTGAGCTAGATAAGTCGGTGGCCAATCAAAAAGTAATCAGAAAAGAAAGTTTCAGCTAATCTCAGCTAATAGTCTTCAGGTCATGTCATCCTTAGAGTGGGAAAGATCCTTTCAAGTTGTTTAGCTAGAACTACTTTACCAAAATGTGTT
>NW_007865760.1:0-604 GCF_000696425.1 Galeopterus variegatus
GTCCATCATCGGATGAGTGGATATGGAAAATGTGGTACATCTACCCAATGGAATACTACTCAACTATAAAAACGAATGAAATATTGCCATTTGCAACAACATGGATGGACCTTGAGAGAATTATATTAAGTGAAATGAGTCAGGCACAGAAAGAGAAATACCACGTGTTCTCACTTATTGGTAGGAGCTAAAAATTAATAAATAAATTCACACACACACACACACACACACACACACACACACACAAAACCGGGGGGGCAGGGGGAAGAAGATATAACAACTACAATTACTTGAAGTAGATACGACAAGCAAACAGAAAGGACATTGTTGGGTGGGAGGGAGGAGAGGGAGGGAGGGAGGTTTAGGTAAGGGGCAACAATAATCAATCACAATGTATATCGACAAAATAAAATTTAAAATAAATAAATAAATAAATAAATAATAAATTTTTAAAAAGTTTGTTTCTTGACTCAACATTAGTAGAAAACAACCCCATCCCAATTTAGTGGTACCAAGTTAAGCTAGAAATAAAAATAATGACACCTTAAATTTATATGCATAAGAGCTCTTGCAAATCCATTATTTCATTACTATAACTCTGCAA
>NW_007865761.1:0-604 GCF_000696425.1 Galeopterus variegatus
GTGTCCCTTTACCGAATCCTCCTTCCTCCTTCCCTCTCCCCCACTCCTGCCCATCAACATCATATCTGTTTGCTTGTCTTAAGTTCAGGGAATTGTGAACCCCCATTTGTTTGTGTATTTATTTTTAGCTCCCACCAATAAGTGAGAACGTGACATTCCCTTTTTATGCTGTACAGTCCTGCTTTGCTTAATTGTATTAAGACAAAATGCATTTTTAAAATTTTCCTGTGTACTTTTAAATTGTGTAATTAAATTTTGTAATTTCTTGTGTAATTTAAAATTGTAGAAGAGATACCTAACAGAAAACAAAATGAAAAGTGGTTTAAGAATGGAATATAATTCATGATACAAAAATCTCATTGTATGAACGTTTTTAGGTCAGTTTTTAACCAAACATATACTGTGAAACACATGCTTTAAAAATGGGGATAAGTATAAAATAACCGCACTAGTTGTCATGGTAACATTATCTAATTTGTTTCATATTTTCTGTTCAACTAATCACTGATGCCACAGGAGACTGTCCTCTAGCTTGTTTGGCATTTGGAAAGTGATTGACGGACAAATTAGTGGTGAGACAAACACATACAGAAATAAAATATAA
>NW_007865762.1:0-604 GCF_000696425.1 Galeopterus variegatus
TGGGGTTCGGATATGGTGGGGTTCCTTTCCCACAAATGGGATGAGGTCAGAGAAGCACCCAGAGGAGTCAAAGCCTGATCTTTAGAAAGAGAATCTAGTCTGCACACAGCACCACAGGCTGCAGGTGCAGCAGGAGCCAGAACTTGGGAAACCTTCTGAATCATCTGGGGGAAGAGAAAGGTTAGACTTAATGAGAAAAGATATTTCCGAGGTGTCCCTGAAATCCCCCAGATCCCTGGAATCCCTGAGAAACCAAAGGATTGTTGCTTTCCAGTTTTTAGCACAATCCTAAGGAGTTAATTTGTTCCCCAAACTTTTCTGTAACATAGTGTGAAATTCTCCTACAGGTCACAGCCCCATGAATCAGAGATTTATTTGAATTAACCACTGTTTCTACTTTGTTACTTAGGGAACAAAGCAGGGTAGGGGGGGGCATTCATTTATCCATATCTCTTTGTTAATACTTCTATTTGGATAAGTTTTCTTGACACCTAAGGGAAGTCTTGAATGAGGGGAATCATGGTTATATTGAGGGGGAGGTTGAGGTGTCACAGGGATAGGGGGCAAACCAGAGCATGGCATAATAGGACTGGTCATCTTCAAG
>NW_007865763.1:0-604 GCF_000696425.1 Galeopterus variegatus
TTTCCGTGGGCGCTGTGGCTACTGCTTACATTGTTTTCAGACCACTATTGAAAGGACGGTCGCAGTTTTAACTGAGGTCTTAGAAACCAAGCACTGTTTGGGTCAGCTTGATGGACTCTGTGCTCCTGCAGCTCCTGAACTGGATTCTAGGCTCAGAGCGCCTTTCTCATTGTAAACAGTTTGAACTATTAACAGAGATTTGATCTCTGGTAAAACACAGACTACATAGATTCACATATAGCTAAAGGAATAACTTTGGGCAAAGAACAGTGGTGTTCAAAATCACATTTAGTGTCTGAACTCTTGGTTTACAATAATAGCTTTCCTTAGGAGATGATAAACACGAGGAAGCATGTATTTTAGACTAAAAATTAAGTAAAATATAAACATGGGTGAGTGCAGAATTTCTAGATAGGGTGGGCTTAGGGACAGCAATATGGTGGGAAAAATAGGGAACTGTTTTTAACTCACAGCATTTCATAGAATCTAAGATGCCATTATTTTAGGTACCACTAAGAAGGGAAAAAAATGCTGCCAACCAAAATATGACTACCTTTCATGGTAAAACACATCCTAATTTCAGAGATATTAAAATAAAATAAAA
>NW_007865764.1:0-604 GCF_000696425.1 Galeopterus variegatus
CCATTCTATACACAGCTATTGAGAGCCAGAAACCAGAGTGCAAACCCAGATCTGTCAGGGAGCAAAGGACTGTATTTTGTGGGAGCACAAAATACAGTCTTTATAGAAGAGAAATGGGATAAGGACCAACAGGTTTTGTGGGAATACAGCTGAGGAGCATTAATGATAGTTGTGATGCCTTAAGAGTAAGACACTGAGAAGATGAAGGGCTGGTAAGGGGGGGCATCTCTCACTCCAGAGCAGCAGTGTGATCTGGAAGACGAGAGAACACACTGAGATTGGAAACCAGCATTTTTGGATTCTAATTTTGACTCAGCTCCTCAAAAGCCTTTTGATCTTAGGAAAGCCATCCAACCTTTGCACCTTAGATTCCTCACCCATTAAACATATAGTAAATTAGCTAATGAAAATGGCTTACACTTATTTGGCCAATGATATGGGCAGCATTTTGCTAAACGCTTCACATGTATTCTTTTATCTAGCTCTAGTGATGACCCTGTACCTAGGTACTGTTATTGTCATGAGATAAAAGAAAAAAAGAAACATGAAGTTCAAAGAACCACAAGCATGCGAAGTGTTATGTTGATGGTTTTGTAGGAACCAG
>NW_007865765.1:0-604 GCF_000696425.1 Galeopterus variegatus
TATTGCATCTCAGGGCTAAATGAGATTTCTTTATGCAATTATAAGGTAGATTTGCTTGAGAAAAAAGGAAAAGAGGAGAGATTAATGATGAGGTAAGTAAAGAACAGTCTCAATGGGGGAGCAAACAAGCAAACTTTCCAAAGGGCTGGCAATAGGAAGCAGAAGATGGATTAAAAACAGGCCTGGATAATTTATAAACTGCACAGTCAATCCTGAACAATGAAGATAAGGCTATAAATTAAAAAAAATGCACAGCTTCTTTCCATGTTTGCAAAATAGCTTACTAAAAGTAGTCAGCACTAACATATGCAGGAAAAGCATATTTTATATTATGTCATTCTAAACATCAATTACGTTACTGACTTAAAATTAACTAAACCAATCCACATAGTAATACACTGAAATTTTAAAAACTTCAAGATTAAATACTTAAATCCATTTATGACTACAAATCTTTTTAAAAGTCCAATACATAAACTTTTTTAATGCTAAATTAACAGTTTGATATGCCTAATCATGAAAATGTCAGTATTATATTTTGATTTATTTGTAGTCTGGAGATTTCATGGTCTAAATTACTTGAGAAATTATGAAAAAAAAAAAA
>NW_007865766.1:0-604 GCF_000696425.1 Galeopterus variegatus
TAGGCTTTGTTTGCTCAGCAAGCCCCTCCCCCAGCCCCTCTAGCCCTGTCCAGGGAGGCGTTGCTTCGACATCATAATGGCCCATCCTGACACCTCTGGGAGTGGAGGGAGGCCAAGGTGCCCTGGTTGGAAAAGGGGACAGTTCCTTGGCACCCCTTCAGAGCCTTCCAAACAGGCCTGCCACACTCCTCATTGTTCAATTCTGGGGGGTCATACAGCAAGGAGAGGGTGTCTCCTCCAAGCCCTTCCCCACGGCCACCCGATTCAGTGGCTCATTCTGTCCTCTCCCACCCTTCACCATTACCTGGATTTTGTTTTCCTACCTACCATCCACCCACAGTCATGCGGCCACACTTAAGTCTGTGTGGACATATGAATCACCCTACATCCTTCCTAAACATTTCTCTTATGTACCCTGAAGACCACTCACTTCCTGTCTGCCACCAGGACACTTTTCTATCCCAGTCGCTTTTCCCAGTATCCACGGAGGTCCCGTCGGTTTTGTTTTCCAATCTGAAATCAATGCCTTCTTACAGTTCTGGAGGCTGGGAAGTCCAAGGTGGAAAGGGCGCATCGGAGGTTGTGCTGGGCATCACAAGGCGAC
>NW_007865767.1:0-604 GCF_000696425.1 Galeopterus variegatus
TCCAGCTCAGAGACTTAATTTTTTTAGTTGGAAATAATTTGAAATTTAGAGTAAGGCTACAGGAATCAGAATAATACAAACACTTAATAAGATTCACCTCTGATTAATATTTGTTTTATCATTTATTTTCTCTGTCTCTGTTCTCTGTCTCTCTCTCTCTGCCCCTAGATAGATACATAGGTAGACAGATGATAGATGGATATTGTATATATAGATGATATTAGCATTATATTTGATGACATTAACATATATACATGCAGACTGTAAAACATTTGCGGTTAAGGTACGTAACATACATTGCGGCCTTTACCCTCTAGTTTATACCTCCTGAGAATAAAGATATTCTTTTACATAATCTCAATTTTCAATTTCAGTGGACTGATAACAATAATTTTATACAGTACTTTTATCTAATCTTCCATCCACTTTACTATTTTTTTATTTGACCTAATAATATGCCTTATAGCATTTTTTCTCCTCCCATAGAGGGTCCAGGCTAGGATCAGGAGTTGTATTTACTTATCTTAACTCTTTAGTTTCCTGTAATCTGGAAAAAATATCTACAGCCTTTGTCTTTAACGACCTTAACATTTAAAAAAAAAAA
>NW_007865768.1:0-604 GCF_000696425.1 Galeopterus variegatus
TCACATTCCATTGTCTGGATGTACCACAGTTTTTTTATCCACTCACCTACTGAAGGACATCGTGGTTGCTTCCAAGTTTTGTCAGTTATGACTACAGCTGCTATAAATACCTGTGTGCAGGTTTTTGCTTGGACAAGGTGTCTGTATAGACATAAGTTTTTAACTCATTTGGGTAAAAACCAAGGAGCACGATTACTCGATCATATAGTAAGAGAATGTTTAATTACTTAAGAAACTTCAAACTGTCTTCCAAAGTGTCTGTGCCATTTTGCATTCCAGCCAGCAGGGAATGAGACTCTGTCGAGCCACATCCTAGCAAGCAGTTGATGTTGTCACCATTTTGGATTTTAGCCATGCTAATAGGTGTGTAGGGGTGTTTCATTGTTGTTTTAATATGTGACTCTCTAATGCTGTGTGATGTTGCATATTTTGTCATACTCTTCTTTGCCAACTGTATATCTTCTTTGGTGAGGTGTGTGTTCAGATTTTTTGCCTATTTTTAAAATTGAGTTTATTCTCTTATGTGTGACTTTTTTAAAAAAATATTTTATTTATTGAATCAAAATTGATTATACATATTTTGGGGGTTCAACATTGAGATATG
>NW_007865769.1:0-604 GCF_000696425.1 Galeopterus variegatus
GTCTATGATTGTTGACTCTTCATATTTAGCAACAAAGCACTAAAAATTTGGCTGTCAGTTCATACCATTGTAGAGTAATAGGGCCAGTTCCACATTTATTAACAAAACTAACATGTTAGTATCTTAAAGTCTTTTCTCTGAGGGTGCTTGTTTTCTGTAGAGAAAAATTCTTCAAATTCCAACCAGGTTTGCATCCACTGTTGCATGTGCATGAGAGTGTGTGTGTGCGCACGTGTGTGTGTGTGTGCGCATGTGTGTATGTGTGTGTGCATGAGTGTGTGTGTGCGCATGTGTGTGTGTGCGTGAGTGTGTGTGTGCGTGAGTGTGTGCATGTGTGTGTGTGCATGTGTGTGTGTGCATGAGTGTGTGTGTGCGTATGTGTGTGTGCATGTGTGTGTGTGTGTGCATGTGTGCGCGTGTGTGTGTGTGCATGAGTGTGTGTGTGTGTGTGTGCATGTGTGTGTGTGTAGGGGGTGGAAGTAATACACCTGGCCATTGGCCCTCTGGGTATCCCACTGTTAACTATTTTCCTTGCCTTTCACTGTGCCCATTTCTGGTTCAATTTCTCCAGGTCATAAACTGCTGGTCTCCTGTAGTCACCCGG
>NW_007865770.1:0-604 GCF_000696425.1 Galeopterus variegatus
TATTTTCTGCTTTCATTGATGGTACCCAAGCAATGCTAATAATTGAGAGTAGAAAGTTAGAACACTGGGCTGAGCCCGTGGCGCACTCGGGAGAGTGCGGTGCTGGGAGTGCAGCAGCGCTCCCGCCGCGGGTTCGGATCCTATATAGGGATGACCGGTTTGCTCACAGTGCTCACTGGCTGAGCGTGGTAAGGCCGGTCTCAAAAAGGACAAAAAAAAATAAAGAAAGAAATAAAGTTAGAACACGTCGGTGAAAAATATGTTTTTTAGACAGAAAACCTGGATTGAGTCCTGGTTCTACTTTCTGGCTATGAATGTGTAGATACTGTTTATATTCTCTGAACTTACTAACCTTTGTAAAATTAGGATATTAATAATACCTACTTCAGAGAGTGTTATAAGATCTCATTTAATTCTCAAAAGTGAAAATGCTTTATCAATGAAAAGTATTTGTTAAGTATTTATTATACAATGAAACATTGTTTTTAGATCACTATGACCATAGACTATATGCAAATTTGATATGTAAACTTCTAATTTTATATTATAAATATTCATAAAGTTTTATACAAAACAGTAACAAAAATTGCAGTATGTTCATAAT
>NW_007865771.1:0-604 GCF_000696425.1 Galeopterus variegatus
TAGGACATGCTTAGGAACGAGACTACTGCATAATTGTGCGTTTACCTGGGAGACACGATCGTTGTTGACAAAGTACATTGAGCCCCACACAAATGCTGAACTCCGTGTCTCCAATGCAGCAAGACAGGGCCTAAGATTATCTAAGAAGAAAACTCATTTGCTTCAAACACAGAAACAAAACAAAAAGAAAGCCATATTTATCTTACTTGTTTAGCATGTTTACAAACGACATTTTAATAAATCAAGAAGAAAATATCACCCTAACTCTATCACTTAGCAAGTCAACTCTTTTTGTTTATTTAAGTGCCCTTCTAGGATTTGCCCATATAATGATCATTTTTAGAAAATTATAATGATAGCATAAATAGATTTTTGAATTGTGCTGTTTAACTTTAAATGACAAAACACTTTTAAATTGCTATAAAATATCCAAAATTACTGTTTTTAGCATCTGTAAAATATTTTATTTTATGGGTATGCTACAATTTATTTAACTGTAATTTATCTAACTACTGTTGGACATGAACATCGTTTCCAAATATTTGCTATCATAAACCAGAAGTTAATGTGTATGGCTCTTTTCTTTTTCTGGATAGTTTTTTTT
>NW_007865772.1:0-604 GCF_000696425.1 Galeopterus variegatus
TCTGTCCTGCTCTAAACCGCAGGAGCTGGGGTTCTGAAGGGTGCGTAGGAGTTTAGCCACTAGACAAAAATGAGGAAGGCATCCTAGCTAGAATGACTGAATCATTAAATGTTCTCTAAATCTCCCTTGTGGACAAACTTTTTCTTAAAAGGCCAAACGGTAACTATGTTAAACACAGTCTCTGTTATGACTACTCTGCCACTGTAGCGGGAAAGCAGCCATAGACGGACACACAAGTCGACGTGGCTGTGTTCCAGCAGAGCTTTATTTACGGGTGCTGAAACTCAAATTTCATGTCGCTTTCATGTGTCACAAAATATTTCGCTTCTCTTTTCTTCTTTCCATTTACACTTGTAGCAACATCCTCCGCAAAACCACCACCACCAAAAAAGCAAGGTCAAGGGTTCAGATCCACATACCAGCCAGGCACACACACAAACAAAAATGCAAACCAAAAACAGTGGCAGGCCAGATTTGGCCCCTGGGTCAACCCCTCCTTTAAATCCTCCCATGGCTCACTATTGCCCTCAGAAGAAAGGCTCACAGACATTCCCGTCAAACTCACCAGGCAAACTTCTTTTTTTTTTAAAGATGACTGGTAAGG
>NW_007865773.1:0-604 GCF_000696425.1 Galeopterus variegatus
TTCAAAAAGTTCACAGAAAAATAAAATTAAAATATAACACAAATATTTCAATTAATTTTGGGTGACCCCATGTATAAAACAACAATAAAAAATACACATAGAAAACTTTTTTTAATGAATGAACTATACCTATATACAGGGACATGAATGACTCTCATATATAATGTTGCATGAAAGCAACCAGACAGAAGTATGCACACTACAACTATATAATTCAATTTATATAAAATTTAAAGAGCAAACAAAATTGTGGTTCTGAATTCCAGTGATGGTAGATTGTTGAACTAACACTGTCACAGAAAATAATGATAAAATGTAGATAAAATATTAAATAGAATTACATAAAAGCACATGCCTTTATGTAATACATACATAGTATGTAAATATGTGTGCGTAAGACTAATGAAAATTCCAAAAAAGAAGCAGCAAACAGAGAAATCTCACCTTTTGCAGTTTTTGCGGATGACTCTGCGCTGAGGGACTTATTTAATACGTACTCAGGCTGTTCAAAATCTGACAGCCTTCACTTCCTGCTGAACCGATCCTGGAAATCAGTCAGTGCTAAAAATGAGGGTTTTCTCAGGTCTTTTTTAAAAAGTGTCCC
>NW_007865774.1:0-604 GCF_000696425.1 Galeopterus variegatus
TTTTGTGTTCTGTACTTCCGAAGGAAATGGGCATCAGCTTTCCCCAAATATTCAGATATACGTCATGGCAAATGATTATTTTTATGTCGATCATGTACCCCAATGACCAATTTGATAAGACATAGCACGGATCTATTAATATGACAGCATATTAATGGAAATCTTCTTCCTGATTAATTGGATCAAAGACTGGTGAAAGTATAAATATATTTCAAATGCTTTATGGGGGTACGATTGACATATAATACACTGCGTATTTGAAGTATATGCCGTAATGTGTTTTGACATACGTACATCCCCCGAATCCAGCACTACAGTCAAGGTAAGTAAGATTCACATTCCTCATCCCGGAAAGCTTCCTCGTGCCTCCTGTCACCCCCACCCACTTGTCTCCCACCTGCCTCCCTTCCTGCACTCCACATTCATCCCAAACCGCCACGGAACTTCTTCTATCACTACAGATTCAGCTTCATTTCCTATAATTTTATGTAAATGAAATCATAGAGTATGTATTTTTTTTTTTGAACTGGCTTCTTTCCTTCAGCTTCATTATTTTTAGATTTATCTGTATCGTTGCATGTATGAACAGTTCCTTTTTTATTGC
>NW_007865775.1:0-604 GCF_000696425.1 Galeopterus variegatus
CCTCGTTTCCAAACTTTTTGCTAACTAATGTGATTATTTTTCTCTGTTGTCAAAATAGAGCTTGTGCTGTATCTGTCAGGGTTTTGTTGCAGTAACAAACAACCCTGCATCCTGGAAGCTCACCATAGCAAGGGTTATTTCTCACACTTACAACATGTACATCATGGGCTTTGTAGGGGAGGGGGAAAATATCCTGTACACTCTTAGATTCGGTGACTGGGGGCTGCAAATTAAACTGACAAAAGACAGATTAACAGGAGAAAAGACATACATGTTTCAACTTTAAAAAAAAAAAATTTACATATGATAACTAAAAAATCTGCTTTGACCAGGTCAGCTAAATTATAGTGCCTTGGGGGATCTGGGATAAGTCAGCAATCATGTCCACCTTTCCTGGAAAACATTATCATAAGACCATTTTACTTAGAAGCAGCTATAATGGCACCAGGAAGCCATACAATAACCTAAAATAATCCTCATGACCTTCATCCTAGATCCCTGCATGTAGGTTGTAACCTAGTAACAATCCCAAATCTTATATGTAATGTACAACAAATAGAAAGGTTGATGAAGAGATTAGGTGGGACTGTCTTCTCTCACTGTC
>NW_007865776.1:0-604 GCF_000696425.1 Galeopterus variegatus
TTATACAATGGTAATTATCACAATGTATTTAGAGCTAACTGTATTTAGAATTAATATTAACTGTATTTAGAGTTAACCACATTATGTAAAATGTTAGAATCCTACCACAGTAAAATTCTGTTCACTCATCCACTGTGCCATTTTGTCACATATTATACATCTGCATACTTAATAAACACTCTACTTCAAAATTATTTCATTTAATTTAAATAATGCCTACATTCAAAGAAATTGAGAAAAAAGTTTTAAATGGTCTTTACATTTACCACATATTTACTGTCTCATGCCCTTCATTCATTTCATTATATTTGAATTCCCACCTAGTATCATTCTTCCTCAGCCTAAAAATCTTCCATTACCATTTCTTGTAGAATCAGTCTGTTTCTTAAAGAGTCAGTCTGTTTACAACAGATTCTTTCAGCTATTTAAAGATGCCCCTTCATTGTCTTCTGGCTTACTTTTCCTTTTCCTTTTTTTTTTTGGTAAGAAATGTATGACAAAAAGTATATTGTTGTTTACCTGTCTGTGATGTGACTTTTTTCTCTGGTTGCTTTAATGATATGTCATTACTTTGGTTGTCTGAAATTTGACTTTGATGTGCCTT
>NW_007865777.1:0-604 GCF_000696425.1 Galeopterus variegatus
CTCTCCCAAGTGCGCCACGGGGCCGGCCCCCAAAATACTAGATGTTTTAATCCTACTTATCTCTGGTTACTTATTTACTTACCTTATTTAAATTTTTTCTTATTTATTTATTTTACTTATCTTGAGTCATTGACTCAATGGTTTTATAGTTTTGTGTTTGGTTAAACAGATGGCAAAGAAATAGAGCCCATTTAGCAGTCTGGGCCACATTTGCACTGATCTTTTGCAGTTATATAATGGTTTTTGGTGTTCCTGGTGGTAATTCCTGTGACAATTTGACTTTGGCACTATTGCTGGTAACTTGTTCTTTCCAACAACACGCTTAAAGAATTTAACCTTTATCCTTAGTGTTCAGGACTCCTCGTAGCTCCCACTTTTGAGTCCTTGCCCTGGGGCTCTGATGTTGTCTTAGGTCATTATTTTTTTTAATGACTATCTGGTATTCCGTTCTGTGGATATACTTTAAAACAATTTTTCTGACGCTCCTCAGATGGAATGTTCATTTTTTTTTTCTCTCTATGCTGTTATAAATAATGCTCAATCCTTGCACATACATGTATGTGCACATTTTCTTGAAGTTGAATTGCTGAATCAAAAGATAAAC
>NW_007865778.1:0-604 GCF_000696425.1 Galeopterus variegatus
AGATCTACCATATGACCCAGCTATTCCACTGCTGGGAATATACCCAGAGGAACGGAAATCACTGTGTCAAAGGGATACCTGTACTCCAATGTTTATTGCAGCTCTATTTACAATAGCCAAGAGTTGGAATCAACCCAAATGTCCATTATCAGATATGTGGATAAGAAAAATGTGGTATATCTACACAATGGAATACTACTCTACTATAAAAAGGAATGAAATATACTACCATTGCAGCAACATGAATGGACTTAGAAAAAATTATATTAAATGAAATAAGGCAGGCACAGAAAGAGAAATATGACATGTTCTCACTTATTTGTGCGAGCTAAAAATCAATCAATAAATAAATATACAAACAAATGAGGGGGCAGGGAAGAAGACACAACAATCACAACAAGTACTTGAACTTGTTAAGACAAATGAACAGATATGATGTTGATGAGGGGAAGGGGAGAGGATGAGAGAGAGATTAGGAAAGGGACGTGAAAATGAACTACATTGTATATTAATAAATTAAAATTTGGAAATACCTTTTCTTCCTTGAACTCTTGCATTGCTTTTTATTCCATAACATTAACAATAACCCCATTTTTAAATGAGG
>NW_007865779.1:0-604 GCF_000696425.1 Galeopterus variegatus
TGAGGGCTAGAAACTGATGGTGCTGTTCTCTCATGTAGTTCAGATTCCACGTCAGTCGTTGGTAGGTAATATTTCTTATGTGATACAGAATATAAAATCTTTCCTATACTATCATTTTTTAAAAAAATTCAGTGTCACAGATTTGTACAATCTGATTTTTTTCCCATCCTCATGGAAGGTTGTAGCCTGAGGTTCACAAGTTTTAAAACACAAACATTGGTGGTGTGCAATAAAGAAAAACATAAAGAAAAGTCTATATAAAGATTAAAATAATTTGTTATCTAAAAAAATGTAAAAAGAAACAAAATGACAAAACATGCAATAAGGGCCCTCTATTTTCACTGTATAAAGAGAAACACACTCTACGAGTCTAACAGAAATATTGACAAAGACATTTTAAAATTTTATAAAACTAGATTATAAATAACCAGTGCAATATTTAACAAGTTCAACTACACTAGTCGCAGAAATTAAAATAAAGTATGTTCTACTCATCAAGTTAGCAAATTTATTATTAACACTATTATTATATTTTTATTATCTTGTATGAAGCTGGTGGGAATATATATTCCTATATCCTGGATATTAAGTAAAAAATGTAACT
>NW_007865780.1:0-604 GCF_000696425.1 Galeopterus variegatus
CAATGACTCTACTACTTGCAATTAACTGTCAGTCACCCCCTTATGTCCCTCACTTCTCTCCCTACCCAGTTTATATCCATGGTTCAACACTCTAATCACTGCCTTGCACGTACCTTCACTTCCTTGTAATTTCAGTATAGTTGTCTGACAAAATCTCAGAGCTTGTTACATGCAACTCTCTCCACAACTCTAGGTATGCACTCAAAGCAGCAAATATAGCTGGAGATAAAACCCCTAACCATGCTGACCCTCTTTCATCACAGTGATGACCACAAGCCTCAATCATCCGTGTGGGATGCCAGATGATCTTCGTATCTTTCTTGTGTCTGTTCAATCTCCTGCTCTCTCAGACATTTGTTTCACATCTTCTCCTCTCTTCCTCAAGCCTCTAACTCTGCTTCCCCACCTAAGAAGGCCTTGATTCTTATTTTTCAAAGAAAATTGAAACATTATGAAGAGAACTTCTACTGGTATTAATCACCACATATACCTAACTATCTGCATCTGTGACTATATCTCATCCATTCATCCATCCACCCCTCCGTCCATGCATCCATTATTCATCCATCTATCCATCCATCCATCCATCCATCCATCCATCCAT
>NW_007865781.1:0-604 GCF_000696425.1 Galeopterus variegatus
ACTATGTAACCAATGGAAAAGCTGATGTGTTAATTAAGGGGCTGTCCTCTTTTCTCCCCTTTGTTCTTCACTTTTCTGTACATATAAAAATACTGCAATCTGTTCTGAAAATTGAAACACATTCCAAGGCAACTTGGCTGTGTCTTCCAGGCTGCAGTCACACATATTATATTGGCTCCAATAAACTCTCAGATATTTTGTCAGTGCCTCAGCTTCCTTTTCTAGGTTGACAGGGAAATGCAAGTCAAAATCACAATGAGAGATAATTTCATACCCACTATGATGGCTATAATCAAAAAGACAACAATAACACATGTTGGCAAGGATGTAGAGAAATTGGAACGCACCTACATTGCTGGAGGGATTGATAACTCTCCTAAATTAATACCATTGAAAAATGGTACTGTTTGGAAACGAGTTTGGCAGTTCTTCAAAAAGTTAAACTTAGTTACCATATAAACCAGCAATTCCACATCCAGGTATCTGCCCAAGAGAAATAAAAACATGTGTCCACACAAAAACGTGTACAGAAATGGTCATAGCAGGGCCAGCCCGGTGGCGCACTGCTACAGTGCGCCACTTGGGAGTGTGGTGGCGCTCCCGC
>NW_007865782.1:0-604 GCF_000696425.1 Galeopterus variegatus
TCTCAAAGACTGACTTAGCCCAGTGAAGAACAGGGAAAGGGTGCCCGGACTGAGGGAACAATGGCATAAGTAAAAGTGCAGAGGATGACATGTCACAGAGCATTAAGGGAACAACTAATTAGCAGTTCCAAGAAGAGGCACAGAAGGTGGCGACATCAGAGGAGCCAGTTAGAAGGATCACGAATGGCTGGATGGGGAACTTTTGCTTCACCCCCTGGGCAGTGGGGGTCACTCAAGACTTTAAGCAGGGAGTAGCTAGTTTACTTGGGACATGACTGTTCCCCACGCTGCCCCTGACTCAGGTCTTAGGAACAGGTCCTACTTCAAGAAGCCAAGCCTGCTCAGCTGTGGATGGAGCCAGAGACCAAGAGTCCAAGTCAGGTTAGGATTATCAAGTCTTAGATCATCGGAGTCGATTGGACCCTTAAGCAGTACCCTGTCCTACCCTGTCATTTGATTTCTAAGAGAACTGAAGCCCAGAGATGGGCAGTGACTTACTCAAGGTGGCACAGAACATGGGATTCGACTCCATCCTGCTGCTTTCCCCCAGATGTGGAGTCATCCTTATTGAAGAGGGGCAGGGAGGCAAGTTGCTGGGGCCAGA
>NW_007865783.1:0-604 GCF_000696425.1 Galeopterus variegatus
GCATCCCAGATGATTCGTAACATCCTCACCCTTTGCTATAGCAGGGACAGCTTTAAGATCTAAAGCATTTTAAACAAAACCATCTCTCTCTCTCTCTCTCTCTCTCTCTCTCTCTGACACAAACACACACACACACACACACACACACACACACACACATCCCCCAACACTACCACCATTAAGGCACAGTTCTTTTAGGGTCTTCTAGGAATTCTGGTCTCCTAGGAGTGCATCATAAAATGCAAATAACCCAGGAGGAGGTCTCACCTAATGCCATCAACAGTTTACATGTGAGTTAACAATTAACTCTTCAGGAGAGGCTTACAGCTTGCGGAACTTTCAAGCAGCCCTCAGAGATGAACAAATGAAAGAACTGGGGCCCAGAAGGGGGAAGGCCTTCCCGGGGTCACGCAGCCGGTTGGCAGAGTCCACAGAGAAGCGCATTCCCGACTCTCACCCCCGGCCTCCTAGGCCTCCTGTTCTTTTGGGCATAAGCACGAGGGTAGCTCCCAACCAGAAGGGCGCCCCGTCCGGGCTGCAGACGCCCTGCATGATGTCCCTGCAGCTCAGACAGTTGCTCTAGACTTGCCTCAAGTCCACTCCC
>NW_007865784.1:0-604 GCF_000696425.1 Galeopterus variegatus
ACCTGACACATAGAGGTTATTCAGTAAATATTTATAGAATAAACTGTACAAAATGACCACCAACATGTGTAAATGTGTCTCTCATGTTTGTAAGGGTAGGATCTGTTTATTCAATAAGAAAAGACTTTCTGAATTAAACATCAAATAATATTCTGCAAATTTTCATTTTAATGATTGGCAACACACTTATCTCTTCTAACTGAGTGTTAATTCTCTTATTAGTTAACTCCAACATCCTAAATGTGTTCTCTGCAAGCAGAGATTCACACGTCTGAGTTAGCCCAGAATGAGCATGTGCTGCACCTGGAAACAATTAGGTGCCAGGGCTGTTTGAGGAACGCAGGTGTTCTGGCAAGCGCAAAGCTTCCATATCTGTAACCAGCTGAAGATCTTGATTAATTGACTTGATTTTAACCTCAAGTAATGTCCACTGAGTTGCTAAGAGAAATGAGATGACAATGAACATTAGTTAGAACGGAAGAAGTAAGAGCCGAGCCATTACGTGTTTGTGTGGAAAATAAGCCTAATTCATTTTAGCACCATATGAAAAAAGACATTGGTATTAATAATTCTTGAGTTTTACAGTTAATTTTCTCTCCGTTTT
>NW_007865785.1:0-604 GCF_000696425.1 Galeopterus variegatus
TTATGTGTTAGTAACTTTCCCACACAGAATGCATGCTTTGAGCTTATAAATCATATTTATCCTATCTTTCGCAGTTCAACCTGGGCCAGTAGAGTGTTTTCTATTCTCCCTGGTGTTTAATAAATAATGTGTAAATAAAAATCTGGTTCTGACTTCAACACATTTCTAGTTTTTAAATTAAAATAAAAGCTTTTTATTTGAAGTAATTATAGACTTACAGGAATTTGCAAAAATAGTATGGAGAGTCCTGGGGGTCCTTCACCCAGCTCCTCCCAGAGTAATACGTTGTGTGACTGTGATACGACATTAAAACTAGGAAGCTGATGTTGGTACAATGCTGTGTAGACACAGCCTAATTCAGATTTCATCAGCGTTTATACCCACTCATTTCTGTGTGTGTGTGTGTCTATGCAATTTAATATCATATGTGGATATGTGAGACTTGGACATATTTAACAATTATTTTTATTTCTCCTAACTTTTGAATCAAGGTATAACTTGCATAGTGTAAAGTGCATGATCTCAAATGTACAGCTCATTGAACTTTTTACGTGTGTGACTGCTCCCTGGGAGGGACAGTCGCTCTGATGTCACGCATCCTGGA
>NW_007865786.1:0-604 GCF_000696425.1 Galeopterus variegatus
ATGTCATCTGCAGACACAGTTCTACTTCTTCCATTCCCATTAGGTTGCCTTTTATTTTTTTCTTGCCTAATTATTTCTTTTAAGACTTCCAGTGCTGTGTTGAATAGAAGTGCAAGAGTGAGCATCCTTGTCTTGTTTCTGATATTAGAAGAAAAGCTTTCAGCTTTTCGCTGTTGAGTATGATATCACTGTAGGTTTATCAAATATGGTCTTATGTGTTGAGGTACATTTCTTCTATACCCAAATTTTTGAGAGTTTTTATTATGTAAAGATGTTGAATTTTGTGATGTTTTTCGTTTTCTGTTGAAGTAATTATATGATTTTTGTCATTCATTTAATTAGCATGGTGTATCACATCTATTGATTTGCTTATGTTGAGCTATCTTTTCATACCAGGGATAAATCCCACTTGATCAAAATGTCCAATACTTTTTATGTACGGTTACATTCAGTTTGCTAGTATTTCATTGAGAATTTTTGCTTCCGTATTCACCAGGGATGTTGGCCTGCATTTTTCTTTCCTTGCAGTGTCCTTGTCTGGCCTTGGTATCAGAGTAATGCTGGCCTTGTAAAACAAGCTTAAAGTATTCCCACCTCTTCAACT
>NW_007865787.1:0-604 GCF_000696425.1 Galeopterus variegatus
AGAGAGAATGAAAATAAAATAAAATTTTAAATTAAAATTTTATTCTGAATTGGACTTTGTGTTTTGTCATATAACACTCTGAAATTTATTAGGCTAGTTTTAAATCGCATTTTACAAAATGCTCAGTAAAACTCTGAGAATGACTAACATATTTAATCAATCACAAACTACCACTGACATAGAAATGTCACTCATCTCTCTACCTCAAGTAGCATATAAAAAAACACATGCAAAACTATATATAGATAGGCAATTAGAGACATAATTATAGTCTTGGTTTTTATTTGTTAAAATAATCCCTTCAGCTCAGCAATAGAGAAAACATGCCTTAACCTGAGAACAACATAGAATTTGAAGTAGCAAAACATTAGAATGTACTTTATGCCAAAATAAACTCAACAATGAAAATAGATAAGAGAATTCCAAAAATTGTCATTGAGCTCCACAGATTTCTGCTGGGTTTCCCAGTTGTTTGCAATGGTTCCTCTCCAAACCTGTGAAATCTATTCTGTCCTACACATCACCATTGCGGGCTTAAATTCCCAATTCCTTTAGTTCCTAATTATTAATTTTGCTTGAGTGATTATGCTAATATTATGTTTGG
>NW_007865788.1:0-604 GCF_000696425.1 Galeopterus variegatus
CACGAGGTTTCCATCAAACACCAATTGGGGGAAGAATGGTAAACATCAATAAACACAAGTCCATTTCATTTATTAACATATGTCTAGTGTCTACTAATGTACTGGGGACGTATTTGGAGGCAATGGATATGGAGCATGTGAATCATGTAAATAGAAGTGTAGTCGTTATGAATTGCCCTCCTGCCTACTACTTGACTGCCTCTGTCGCACCCACTATGTTCTGCTGGGTACTCAGCAGCTGTCTCTGTACTTCAGGGATCAGGCCAAGGGAATTTGGAATTTTTGCCTTTGACATTAAGTTATGCCACATTTCCTCCACCTCCTTTCTATGTTGTCTTCCTCTTCCACTTTTTCTACCTCCACTGCACCAGTTCTATGTGGGACATTAATAATGCTAACAACTGCTTCTAGGAAAACCCACACACTAGGCCACTGTGCATAAATAGCCATAGCATCCCCGTCATGTAAAACCCAGACTTGGGAAAAGATTTTAAAGAGCAGTAATTAAATGATATTGTTAGCGTTAAGAAACAATTTAATATTCTATCTGTCTGTGCTGTTATTCATTGTAGGGAGACACAAGAACTGATGGTGCTTGGAAGAA
>NW_007865789.1:0-604 GCF_000696425.1 Galeopterus variegatus
CAACAGAGCATTATTCAAGACAAAACAACACAAATAAAATCAAGGAAGTAAAAATGTAATATTGAGGTAAAGATCCAACAAATGTGTTATTGAGCTATTACGATGTTGTATGTGTGTTCATATGTGGATTGAATCATGTATAAAATACAGACTACTTGGCATAAGTGGACATTTAAATAAAACATGGTCTATATTCTGAATGTGCTTTTAACACAGCTCCAGTGTGACAGTGAGGTAAACTATGACAGACTCCACCTCCCCTCAGTTTCTACAAAATTTTAGATGTAAAAAAAGGGATTAAGAGTGCCTGCCCAACCTGTATTTCATGGTGTTATTCTGCCTACAGAGACATCATACACATTATCAATCTCTTATGAACTTTTTTTTCCTGAGCATAGAAATTATATTTGAATCCTTCTCAACAGAATTCTCACCCACGATAGAAAAACAAAAACAAAAACAAAAAGGAAATGTTTAGTGTTGTCCTAAGTGTTTATAGCTAATTGTCTACATAAAAGGATTGAAAGCAAAATAAAAACCAGCTAATCACTAACATCACAACCTACTGAACATGGCAAATTAAAAATGCCCTTCTTCTTTTCTC
>NW_007865790.1:0-604 GCF_000696425.1 Galeopterus variegatus
CCCATGGAGAATGAAGTATGACGGTGGTTAACTCCCACCCAGGAAATTCCTTATGATTATCTGAAACACTCAAGCACGTCTGCACATCCCCGCTTGGTCACCATGAATCAACTTTCCACCACACACGCTTATAAAACCCTTTGGCAAACCTGGGAGAGGCAGAGATGGTCTTCAAGATGTACGTCCACCATTTCCCCAGGCTGCCACCTTCCTGATTAAAGCCTACCTTTCCTTACAACAACACTTGTCTCTCAATTATTGGCTATTGAGCAGCAAGCAAACAGACCTTTGGGGTCTTGATAAAAGAACTGTATAATTATGAAATTATGGAATGAAGTATTGATGTATGCTACAGCACATGGATGAACCTTGAAAACATTATAGAATGTGAAGGAAACTAGACACAAGACCACATTTTGTATGACTATATTCACATGAAATGTTCATAGCAGACAAAACTTTTGTGAAAGAAAATTGATTGGTGTTTTCCAAAAGCTGGGAGTCGAGGGTCAGGGAGGATGACACTTTTGGGTTTGGACTTTCTTTTATGGATGAAAATGTTCTAAAGTTGATTTTGGTAATGGGCACACAATTTTGTGAATAT
>NW_007865791.1:0-604 GCF_000696425.1 Galeopterus variegatus
TTTAGCATATTTACCCCCATTTCATATTTTAATGCTTTTAGGAATAGTGTTTTATATTTCACTTTTTGCATGTTCCTGGGGTACAAAGCTGACTGTCAACACCTGTGTCCAAGATGTGATGATCAGATCAGTATTGTCAGTATGCCCATTACCACAAATTGCCATTATTCCCCATGTCCCCCACCCAGCCTCTCTCTAGCCTCCCACCCCCTCCATCCATCCACCCTATGGCAACCCTAGCTATGTTCTCTCCATCTGCAAGTCCAAAGCACCACTGTGGCCTTTCTGTCTTTCCATCTTTTTCTCTTAGCTCCCACTTATGAGTGAGGACATGTGGTACTTTTCCCACTGTGCATGATTTATTTTGCTTAACATAATTTTTCAAAGCTCATCATGCTGTTGTGAATGGCAGAATTTCATTCTTTTTTATGACTGATGTACATTCAATAGTGTATATATATATATCACATTTTCCTTATTCAGTCATCTGTCGATGGACTTTTAGGTTGGTTCTATATCTTGGCTTTTGTAAATAGAGCTGTGATAAACATGGGAGTACATGCATCCCTTCAGCAAATCTCCCACCAACAGTGTAGGAGAGTTC
>NW_007865792.1:0-604 GCF_000696425.1 Galeopterus variegatus
TGACCTATCACTTCCCAAGCCACCTTCCGTCCTCGTCCCCATCTCTACTACCCTTAGGTTTCTTCTCTCCTTCTGATAGTTTAATGTATTGTTATAGTCTTTTCTCTCTTTTTTCCTTCATTCTTTCCTTCGTCTCTCCCTCCCTACAGCCCTCCTTCCATCACCCTCCTTCCCTTCCTACCTTCCTTCCTAATAGGCTGTTTTGAGTGAGAACATGCAGTATTTCTGTTTGTCTGGCTTATTTCACTTAAGATAATTTCTACAGAAAGATCCATGTTGCTGCAAATGACAGAATTTCGTTCTTTATTATGGCTGAGTAATATTCCATTGTGTGGATATATATTTACACCACATTTTTCCTTATCCAATCATCAATCTATGGACATTTAGGTTGGTTCCATATTTTGGCTATTGTAATAGAGCTGTGATAAACATGGGAGTGCAGATATCCCTTTGACATGATGATTTCCATTTTCTAGATATACACCCAGTAGTGAGATTGCTGGATCATATGGTAATTCTGTATGTAGTTGTCTGAGAAATCTCCATACTGTTTACCATAATGGATGTGCTAATTTATAGTCCCATCAACAGTATAGATGAG
>NW_007865793.1:0-604 GCF_000696425.1 Galeopterus variegatus
CATAAATTCAATAAACATATGGATGATTGGTTTAACACAATTAGTGTGTGTGTATATATATACATGCACACAGTTATTATATAGAGAGAGAAGAAAGAAGAGAAAGAAAAAGAAAGATTTAAAAAATTTATTCTATGTAATTGCCTCACAAAATTGGGGAGGCTTGGCAAGTCCAAAATCTTCAGGCTAGGACAGCAGGCTGGAGATCCAGGAAATCGTTGCAGTGGCAGTCCAAACTCAGTCATCTGGCAGAATTTCCTCTTCTTCCAGGGAGGTCACACTTTTTCTTTTTAGGCCTTTGACTGATTCTATCACGCCTACTCACATATGGATTGTAATCTATTTTATTCAATGACTAGTGATTTAAATGTTAATCTCATCTAAAAAATTATCTTCACAGAGACATCTAGAAAAAATATTTGGGTACTGTGGCTTAGCCAAGTCGACAAATAGAAGTAGCCATCAGAGGTTTACCCTTTGTCTGGGCTGACCCGTGGCTCACTCGGGTGAGTGTGGTTCTGATAACGCCAAGGCCACGGGATCGGATCCCATATAGGGATGGCTGGTGAGCTCACTGGGTGAGCATGGTGCTGACGACACCAAG
>NW_007865794.1:0-604 GCF_000696425.1 Galeopterus variegatus
TAACAGTAGGAAGCTCAGCAAACCTGAAGCAGTATACATACAAAAACCTACAGCAGGGCATCTCATAGTCAAACTGCTGAAAACCAAAGACAAAAAGATAATTTTTAAATCAACTAAAAAAACACATCTCATTACCTACAGGGAAACAATGATTTGAATGAGTACTAACTTTTCATCTGAAACAATGGAGGCCAGAGTTAATGGAATGACATCTTCAAATTGTTGAAAGAATAAAACTGTTTACCTAAAATTCTACATCCAGTGAAAAATCTTTCAAATATGAGGGCAAAATAATGCCCCCTTCCACTGCTGCTAATGTTTTCTAGATGACTAAAATCAGGCACAGAAACATTGCACAGTTTGCCCAAGCTACACGGTTAGAAAGAGATCAAGCAAGGATTTGAACCTCAGGGTTGCTTGACCTTAACTCTCTGGGATTCTGTGATTTTAGCTCATCCTCAGGCTGCCAGATGCTTGGCATTATTCCCATTTTCTAGATGGGTAAACTGAGGCCGAGATGGGAAAAGCAACTTGCCTGAGGTACCCAATGAGTCAGCTGAACAAGTGAAATATGTTAATCCTTATAAGCACCCTCTGGGGTGCT
>NW_007865795.1:0-604 GCF_000696425.1 Galeopterus variegatus
AGAAATGCAAAGATATGAATTATCGCAGATATTAAATTAGCAAAGTTTAAGTTGTGGAAGTTTTATTATATTTGAAAAGAACGTGTCCAGTAAGATGATTAATCATTTTTAGTGGAGTAGAACTTTATTTTTAGGGGAGAGATTGGTAACAGGTTAATGTGTTTCAAGCAATTCCATCATAAGAGCTCTCTGGGGGGTCTGAATATGATTAAGCAAACAGCAGGCTGGGTTTTTTTAAAGGCTGACTTGACAGTTGGTTATGTTAATGGGGCGTGACATACAACAGCTGGGTTGTAATCCTCCTCCTATTGTTGGCAATGATTGAGTCCTTATTAAAGTCTTATTTCCAGTCTGGACTATTATGTTCGGAAAGGGGTAGAAAGAAGAAATTAGGGAAGAGCAGGGGAAAGCCATTAATGTTTGGGGGGAAAAATATTTTGAGAGAAGAGAAAAGGTTTTAGATATACTATGGAAAAAAGTAAGAACAAAGATAGAAGCACTGTCCCTTGTTCAAGTATCTGCAGTGTTTTATTTCCTAAGCATTGCAGAGCTTCTCAAAACATTCAGGCTTTGGAGCTCTGATTTAGTAGTCCTCAGATAAGTG
>NW_007865796.1:0-604 GCF_000696425.1 Galeopterus variegatus
GGCACTCAGACGTGTCGCTGAAATGGTGAACTTCAAGGAAGGCATGGCGGCAGTGTGGAAAAGGGAATGGATGGAAACAAAACCTTTCCAAGATAACGCAGCTCAACAATTACTTGCAAGAGCAGCTAGAACAAGGAAAAGGTGAGATGATAAAAAGATCAAAGGTTGAAGAGATTTTTAAAAGAAGGTTGTTTGGGTGTGCACCTTTTCATCTTAAAAGACTCTCTTTAGGAAACAAATACTGATAGTTTAATCAATCGTAGGCTGTGTAATGAAGTATACTGTAGTTACTCAGCCCTCCCTCCAAACTCACAATTGGATATTTAGTGAAAAAAGCCCATTCTAGAAGAGTATGAATCCAATTTTTTAAAAAAACATACATAAAAATGCAAGAGTAGAAAAAAGACTGGAAAGAAAATTAGTAAAATATAAACTGTGTTTATTCAGAAGAATGCAATTACGAGGGAAACTTTTGTTCTTTGTGCTATTATGTAATCCTATTACTTCTGTAATTAGAAAAAATGCCTATTTAAAAACAATAAATTAGATACTCAGTTTTAATTAAAAGTAGTTTTTTGCATTGTTCCTATAATGATTTTTTTTT
>NW_007865797.1:0-604 GCF_000696425.1 Galeopterus variegatus
TTTATTGCTGCATAGGATTCCATTGTATAAATGCATTACCATTTGCAAATCCATTCTCCTACTGAAGGACATTTAGATCATGTCCAGGTTTGGCAATTATGAAATTCTTGTACAAGTCTTTCAGTGGACATGTTTACTCACTTTCGCTCAACTATGTGTCCAGGATTGGGATTTCTAGTACATAGAACAGGATGGGTCTAATGTTGTTCAAAACTGCCAAGCCATTTTTCTCAATGTCATTTTATCATTTTCCATTTATATAAAGTATGCAACCACCCCATATCTACAGTAACATTTTTAATTTTATCTATACTGGAAAGTATGCAGTGGTGACTCAGGGTTATAATTTTATTTTGCATTTTTATGTCTAATGATGTGGGGCAAATTTCTATATGATATTTTCATATGGTCATTTGAATATCTTCTTTGTAAGGGAAATGTTTTAGCTACAACTATGATGCAAAGAAATTATGCTGTACTTTTTTTTTTTTTTTTTGTCTTTTGTCTTTTTTCGTGTCTGGCAACGGATTGCAACCCTCAGTATCGCCCCCGTACCGGACCGGGGACCGGCAACGGGATCGCAACCCTCAGTGTTGCTCCCGCG
>NW_007865798.1:0-604 GCF_000696425.1 Galeopterus variegatus
AAGGGTGTGCCCTTTCACCTCTCCCTTCCCTGATACCCTCTGCATCCTGCCTCTGACAAGGATGAAATTGGTTCCTGGCACCCTACGGAGCCTTCTCAGCCCAGCCCACTTTGCCGTCTGCCCCTTCTAGAAGTTTCTGTGGCACTTTTTGTGTGACCCTTTGTGTGACCCCCTCATTGACAATCATTCATACACTGGCTGCCTGGCAACATCTTCCTAAAAAGAGCAGACTTTTTATTCCTATACGGAAGCAATACAGGTTCATTGCTAACATTTTAGAGAATAAGTAGAAGGAGAAAAACATTTTTAAAATCTCTCATTTTTCTACTTCTCAACTTATTGTAACTTTCATACATGAATACATCATCTCTTCTTATGCACATATTTTTATGTGTGTTTTCATTTAACTCTTGAATAGTTAAACATCTTATATTTGTCATGTATTGTCATGTCTTATATTTGTCACCCCCCAACTGGACCTTATTAGACTCAACTCTTTTAGGAACATGCACATGCGTCTCTAATTCCTACAGTGCTTAACACAGCTCTATACACAGAGTAGGTGGTTCGGCTGTTTAAAACATATGTTCATTCAAAAAATACT
>NW_007865799.1:0-604 GCF_000696425.1 Galeopterus variegatus
GGGAACCGGTCTGTATGTGGGATCCGAACCCTCGGCAGGAGCACCACCGCACTTCCCAAGCAGTGCACTGCAGCAGTGCGCCACCGGGCCGGCCCTTTTTTTTTTTTGACTGGTAAGGGGATCGTGACCCTCGGCATGTTGTTGGCTGCACCACGCTCATTCAGTGAGCGCACCGGCCATCCCTATAAGGATCTGAACCTGTGGCCTCTGCATGCCGCACTCTCCAGAGTGAGCCACGGGGCCGGCCCTCTCTGAATTTCTTCTTTCTTTGTTGTTTTATCATTATGCTTCCCTTAAGTTCTTATAAATTCTATAATCTTGACGTCCACACCTTTCTTATAAATTCTATAATCTTGAAGTCCACACCTTGGTAGGGACACACACACACACACACACACACACGCAATTCATTTAAAATTTTAGTAACCTACCACACTCCTTGTTTAAAGCTAGCTATGAGTCAATGATTGACAGAATGAAAATATTTAAAATTGGACAAAAGTTATATGGCAAACCTATTCATCGAAATAGTTCTTTAACCCGAAGACCTAGGTCCTATTCCAATTTTGCAGTTTTGGGTAAGTCATTTTATTTCTCTGAATTT
>NW_007865800.1:0-604 GCF_000696425.1 Galeopterus variegatus
ATCAAGAAGGTAGCTCAGCCTCAGCACCAAACAGAACTAGGGATCTTTTACTGTGAAATCTTTTAAACATCATCTCTTGTTACTGTTTATTGGCTCTTAGGCAAGTTTTCAACACATGTTAGGAGGTGACGCCACTAGCAGAAACTAAGCGTGCTTGTCCCCAGAGAAACACTTGGTCCCTTCTTAGCTTTGGAAAATAGTTGTCTAGTTATGGTGAAATCAAGATCCCTAGATCAATCAAAAGATTAGTAAAGGGAATGAAAACTTAAAAAGCAATCATTATGATAAGAATCATAATTGCAGATGCAAGGTCAATGTGTCCTAGAAGGGATGAAAAGTAGGTGCTGAGTAAAGAAAGCATTATAGGTCTCAGGTAGTGGTCCGACCTCTGAGTTAGTTAGGCTCTCTATTCTGTAGCTTCTTTTTGATCTTCATTCTTTATAATGTCTGGAGCTCCACTGGAATACCCAATCTCAGATTTATCAAAGTTATCTAAAACTGTGCTGCTCATGTGCCTCACATCTGCCTAACAATTCCAAAGGAAAGGAGATCAAGCCCTACCTCTGCATTCTTATATTTAAAATCAGTGCAGCAAATATATTGC
>NW_007865801.1:0-604 GCF_000696425.1 Galeopterus variegatus
TGAAATGAGTATTGGATTGTCCAAGTGGGCCCTAAATCCAATGACAAATTTCCTTATAAGAATGAAACAGGGGCCGGCCCGGTGGCGCACTGCTACAGTGCGCCGCTTGGGAAGTGTGGCAAGTGCTCCCACCGAGGGTTCGGATCCCACATACAGACCAGTTCCCGCTCACTGGCTGAGCGAGGCGCGGGAGCAACACCGAGGGTTGTGATCCCGTTGCCGGTCCCGGTCTGGTACGGGCGCGACACTGAGGGTTGCGATCCGTTACCGGACACGAAAAAAGACAAAAAAAAGGGGGGAAAAAAAAAAAAAAGAATGAAACAGAAGGAGATTTGACAGAAACACATGGGAGATGCCATATGAAGATGGAGACAGAGGTTGGAGTGATGCCGCCACAGGCCAAGACATACCGACAGTCCCCGAAGCTGGAAGAGGCCAGGAGCTGATTGTCCCCTAGAGCTCCTGTAGGGAGTGCGGCCCTGCTGGCACCTTGATTTCAGACTTCTGGCTTCCAGAAGTGAGGGAATAAACTTCTGTTGTTTTAAGCCACCAAGTTTGTGGTCATTTGTTGCAGCAGCCACAGGAAACGGACAGACACTCAGCC
>NW_007865802.1:0-604 GCF_000696425.1 Galeopterus variegatus
TTATGTAATTGTGGTAATTTTTTCTTCTATCTACCTTTGTATTTACTTATTCAATCTCTATCACCCCTTGATCTCCTCAAAAAAAATTATCTTACAGTTATTCTAGATTGTGACATACCTTTTGCAGTATGAAAAATAATCCTATTAACATCTTCCAAAATCTAAAAGAAATATAATTTTTCAAACGAAATAATAAACTTTATATTGTTAATAAATACTATAGAAAGGAAAAACAGTATTGTGAAATATTATATTTTTTAAAAAGAATAAGAAAAAAACCTTCATTTCTCATTTTCAGTTCCTGGCAATGAGGCTCCTATCTTCTTTACTGAATTTCAAATACTTACATATTTGTCACTGTCTACATAATACTTATCAGTAAGGAACACTATTCAACACATATTGTATGGGAGGCTCCAATATGTGTTTACCTTTGTGCATAGCTTGTAATTAAATGTGTATTGCAACAAATTGAATATATAGTCATTTTGAGAGGACAGATATTATATATGAGATATTTCTGACACTTTTTTTTTTTTGTCCAGAAAGATGCTGGATGAAGCTAATAAGAAATTCTGATAAGCATTATAAAAATGTCCTAAAT
>NW_007865803.1:0-604 GCF_000696425.1 Galeopterus variegatus
ACGTACTTTTGCACTTTGTTAGTCAACTTGCATTGTTTGGATTAGTTTCGATTCTTCACTTCTCAATCTTCAAGTGAATTTGAGATTCACTTGAGATCTTGAAAAAATTTTTAACGTATGGGTCTCACTCCAGACCAATTGAATATAAATCTCTGAGACTAGGGACAGAGACTGATGATTCTGATGCAAAGAAGGATTTGAAAAATCTGCCTTAAAATGTGCAAATTCGTAACAAAAGTGCTGGGGTAGCACTGATCTTCTCATCAGATATCAATGACACCTTGAAGTTAGCTGTCCTCTCATTCTCTGGCCATTTTGTCTACAATAGCACTATCGCTCACCTTTTGGCATCCCAAATGGTTCTCGTTCCACCCTGCTCCCTACCCCCAAATAAAATCCAATAAGAAAAAAGAATCATAGTAAGCAGTGGAGACTTTGCTGAAGATGTTGTAGCAATGTCAGAGAGGTGCTTTACATCACACATCCCTCAACTGTGTGACACTGCCTTCCTCCAAAATCTTGTCTCCCTTAATACAATTGAGATTTTTTTTTCCCCTACTGAGCCAGCATTGTATGGAAGAAAACTAGAAAAAAGTATACAGGC
>NW_007865804.1:0-604 GCF_000696425.1 Galeopterus variegatus
CAAATCTACCATGCTGACTCCAATGGTATAGCTAAATAACGGGACTTATCTCTTACAATGGAAAGACTTAGAATCTGTCTGCAGTCAGACATCTCAGTTAAAGTCTAAGTATCATTCTGTGCATCTTTCTGAGTTTGAGACATAGTCAACTACCTACATTGTTGAATGTGAAAACCCTTTATAAAGTACTCCATGTACCAGTTACAGTATGTAAAAACATTTGGAAAACACTATCCAAAAGTGGTTCTTCCAGTGAGCTTTCCCACAGAGTTCCCTCAGAAGGGGCGGTGGAAGAGGGGCTGACTGTGCATGACCTTGGCTGTGGCCACTGGCTCAGCTGAGTGTTCTGACAGCCTTGAGGACCTGTGCATCATCAGAGCCTTTGGGGCTGAGGGACATAGCTTCAGTGCTTCTTCTTCTCCAGGCTACTTTTAGTGCTCTTTAAGACATATGCTTACATCTCCTGATTTGTTGTTAAAGAAACACCATAAGGAAACAACTGAATCACACCAATGCTAAGAAACCAGGTTCATTGAGGAGACGTGGGAGTGAGATGAAAAGAGATGCTGATTTTGAGTTATAGGATCAATATCTCTGAACTCCT
>NW_007865805.1:0-604 GCF_000696425.1 Galeopterus variegatus
GTTGTTAGTTTATTTTTTCCAATAAAAAAGCTACACGTAAATAATTAGATGATCAAAAAAGCCTAGTGAAAAATAGAATCAAATATTTGTTAGGTCCCGAAGGTGTATTTATTTTTTAAGCTTGAAAGCCAAAGAGAAAATTTCAAAAGACATGCAAGTCTGATGAAACAAAGTATAAACATGCAGCCAAATGTAATCCTTAACCAATCCACTTTATTTAGCAAAAGAAATTGCTTTAACAGTAGATGAACTGCTGGCAAAATGGCAGGCAATGTTATGTTGTAATCCAGGGCCAGTTGGCAAGGGGAATTGGCATGACCTTTCTGGAAGGCAATTTGGCAAAATATCTCAAGAGCTGTGAATAGAATCCCAGGCTTTGGGCTGGTATTACCACCCTTGAGACAGTATGCTAACAAAGTAATTCATGGAAGATAAAGCTGTGTGCATACAGATGTTCCTTGCAGTGTTGTCTATAAAGCAAGACTTGTAAATTCCTCACCTTGCCAGCAGTGTAGGAGGCCGTGCACAGCACTGCACGGAATACCATTTTGCATTTGGATAGGATCACTATAAAGACAAAGCTGCAAACTGGAAATGTGTTTTG
>NW_007865806.1:0-604 GCF_000696425.1 Galeopterus variegatus
CCTTGACTAGCCTGCTGGACAATGAGAGATTCTCTGCCTGGTCACTCCATTGTCCTAGCCAACAGCCAAACCACCACTAGACATACGACTGAGGCTAGCTGGGACCATTTGGCACCCAACTGACCAGCCAAGTGACCACGAAAGCATGAGCTAGACCAACAGAGATCTGACCAGCCAAGTTCAGGCCAGAAGAGCCACTCCGTGTAGTTGTGAGCTAAATAGGTGGATGTTGTTTTCAGCCACTAATTGTTTGAGGTGGTTTGTTTTTATAGCAATAGGTAACTGACAAATAAGTATTTCTCAGATTATCCAATCATAAGACCACCTGGAGTGCTGTTAAAAACTATGCATTCCTACAGTTTGGCAATTCCTCAAAAAATTAAACATAGAATTACCATATGATCCAGCAATTCCACCTCTAGATATATACCCAAAAGAACTGAAAGCAGGCTTGAAGAGATATTTACACACCAATGTCAATAACAGCTTTCTTCTCAGTAGCCAAACCAGTGAAAACAACCCAAATGCCCATCAATGAATGAATTGGTAAACAAAATGTGTATAGACATATAATGAAATATACTTAGCCTTAAAAAGGAATAAA
>NW_007865807.1:0-604 GCF_000696425.1 Galeopterus variegatus
ATACAAATAATTTGAAGCAGCCCTTTAAAAAATGCTACTTTGAATTTTCCAACAATTTGCTGTTGATTTATTAGCTTTATTGTTGTTCATGGAAGTACTGAATTCATTTAACTGCTCTTACAGTCAAGCGTCAATACCTGAACTAACACAATTAAAAATCATGACAATCAATCAATACTTTAATATATTACCTAAATATGGCCTTGAACAATGCACATAACTCACCCTGCTCATGCCATCGGGTCCTGGGTGGGACGGATGCCCAGGAGGCCCTGGAGCACCAGGTTGACCAGGAACACCTGGTTCTCCATCAATTCCCTGAGGACCACGAGGACCCTGGGAAAACATGCCAGTAGCAATTAGAACCCACTGCCAAGTATGTAGTTAGTAGAAAGCTAAAAGCACATACTTTTTAATGGTTATGGAGAATTGATTATTTTAAAAATGAATGGCAACCTAGCCCCCTACAGTAATTTCATCAGCTATGTCGACACTGCCATTGGGACATGATATGAGTAAGAATTTACTTGATAAGTTAAATCCCCAGTAATAAGCCTTCTTGGAATAATTATAAAATTGTTTTCATTCAACAGTATTCTTGAAT
>NW_007865808.1:0-604 GCF_000696425.1 Galeopterus variegatus
TAAAAGGTCTGTTTCACTTTCCCAGTCTGGAACCCCTATCAGCAACCCCACAGCCCCTCAGCTGCAGCCACTCTTCTCCAAGCACACTGTGCTCTTTCATGATTTTATCCTACTACAACGTACTCTTTTACTCTTACATTCCTCCCTAATATACCTACTGAAGAACCACTCAATCTGCAAGACCCAGCTCAAGGACATGCTTCCTGGTGAATCCCTTTGCTCCTCCCTGACAATTGCTAGCAGCACCCTTCTTTATATCCTCTATGTACTTAGAACTGCTGATGTTCTCACCTATTTATGCACAGTTTGTCCATAGCTAGTGTTTTTAAATATGAAGAAAATGGGTTGAGGTTGAAGATAAGTGCAAATTCATCATCCCTCCTGGAAAAACAATGCAAAGGGCATTTCAATTGATAGACTGAACGCATCCACTTTGTTGGTAAAATTAGGGTTTGTTTTTTTTTTTCTTTTTTCTTTTTTATTTAATGGAAAGGAACAGTGCCTTGTTTGTTGCAACTTAAAATAATTAATTCTTATTCCTTGACTATTTCAATTTTAAAATCTCTTTATTTTCCCACCCGAATGTATTCCCTGCCAGGAATAA
>NW_007865809.1:0-604 GCF_000696425.1 Galeopterus variegatus
GGAAGGATTCTGGTTGGAAAGCAGAGGCTCAGAGGACTCCAGGGGGAGGGTGTGAGGGTCAGCAGGTGGATCCTGCATGGGGAGGGGTGAAGGCTCAGGGTGGCTGGGGAGGGCCTGACCACCCGGAACAGTGCCTCCAGGCTGAGGGGCTCAGCCCACCTTCTGAGAGCTGTGGAGAGCTCCAGAAGGCTGCCCGAGGTGCGTGGAGGGCGGGCCTAGGAGAGGAAGGGCTTGAGGCGGGGGAGATGCCAGAGGGGTGAGGCTCAGCTTCGTCTTTGTCATTTGGCACTTCTGTGAATAAATTTTAACAACTTTTGAATTGAACCATGGTTTTATTTTTTCCAGTGGAACTAAAAATAAGTTATTTACAGTTCTGAGAAAGGAAAGAGCTGCTGTACGTAAAGTGGGTAAGAGACAGACACACCTTAGGACATTGGCTTCACAGTGTCCTTTCCTCTAATGGCTTAGTCCACTGGGTGGAAAATGCAGCTCTGGCAACATCAGGAAAGCCTTGGTTGGAGGTGGGTAAGTGAACTGACAATGAACACAACAGTGTAGTATCACTCACCTGCGTCCTTTCCTGCTTGTTTTCCTTTAATATAGC
>NW_007865810.1:0-604 GCF_000696425.1 Galeopterus variegatus
CTGAGGGTTGCGATCTGTTGCCGGACACGGAAAAAGACAAAAAGACAAAAAAAAAAAAAACATTCCTGTACCACCTTTTCTTACTGCAATTGTGATTCAAGTTTCCTATAAGTCGCATATCATAAGTGTTTTCAGAACACAAAGCCACATGGAAGGCTTGAGTTTTCCCCAATATGCTAATTATCTAAGTTGCTCTCCTTACCCCATTGCTTCATTATACATACCTGCACAGCTTGCAGCAACAGAAAGTTTAAAGCTGGTGACTAAGATAAAGTTACCTTCTGACCAGCATCACTTAGGAATGAGCCGTTGAGCACAAACCTGTCCCCTGGTCCATATTTCCAGGAGTCTGCTGTGGAGCACAGGAACCAGAACCTTCTCCTCAGTTTGGCTACCCAAAATGTGTTTTCTTAGAACCAACTGCTAAAATGGGACCTTCATCTCTCCAGTAACCAAATTCAGTCCAATTGTCACATGAGGCTTCAGAGTCTAGGAAGAGGATGTGTGTTAAAGGAACCCTGGTTTCATGGCTCACTGCAGAGAACAGGAGTATGTACATGTGCATGTCCAGGACAAGAGGCCAGCTCTGCCCCAGGAAGAGGGG
>NW_007865811.1:0-604 GCF_000696425.1 Galeopterus variegatus
GAGCACTCTTTACTGTGCCCCTACTTGCCTCTGAGGATTTGACAGTGACTTGAGAGCAGACAGGTGTGATTACCAGACAGTTACGCACGCCCTCTCCTCCTGCTGCTACCTCACAGGACGGTCTCACACTTCAGCATGGAGAAAAGCATTGCTGGGAGGGGCTGCAAAACTAGAGGCAGCTTCAGGGGACAGCGTAGAGGGTTTCAAGTGGCTACCTGTGTGATTCTTACCTCACTACTGCCCTGAGAACCCACTTCCCTAGAGGCGCACCTCTGCTGAAGTTGCATTTAGGACTTTTGAAGTTTGGCACGGAATGCCGCAGAGTCTGGTCACGGCTACTTGGAATATTAGAAGACGGGACCAGGCTACTGGAGAGAAAACCAGATCCCACCAGGCCTCATGCTGGGGATCCAGCAGCAAGGGCTCTGGAGACATTACCCCACACCCCTCTGCAACAGGGAAGAGGAGGAGCAGGGAGAAGGAGAAACTTCAGTCTGGAGCTGTGAAATATGGCAAGGCCTCTCTCTGGTGTGGTGCAGGGTACTTCCTGCCTCCTTTGGTACCTGGTCATCCCCAGAGCATGATTTAGCCTCTGCCTCATGCA
>NW_007865812.1:0-604 GCF_000696425.1 Galeopterus variegatus
TGATAACCTAGTTTGGGGAGTAACACACTCTGTCACTTCTAGCATATTCTATTAGTATCACTAGGAGGGGAGTTAAGTTTCACCTCTTGAAAGGAGGAGTATCCAGAAATCTGTAGACACATATTTTAAAACCACGACTGGTGACCCAGCTCAAATGACATCTTCTCTGTGAGGCATTTGTTGCTTTTCCTGAGCAGCACTAGTCACTCTCTTTTCTCAGTTTTCACAGCATCACTATTCTGTCTTTTACAGCTCTTGTCGCATTTACTGTAATCAATTTATTTACGTTTCTTTCTTTCTCACTAGACTGGAAGCTCCTTAAGGCTAAGGGAATGCATTTCATTAATCACTTGCATTCTCAATCTGCTCATTAATAAAATTCTCAATCTGCTCGTTAATAAAATACTACAAGACACTACCATCTATCACTCCTGAGACAGGTTTTTTTAAAGATCCCTTCATACTTAATGCTTTTCTTGCCTCTCCATTTTCTTGATTTTTTTCTTTATATTATATACACACACATACACCCATCTTCTCAACTAGACGATAAACTCCAAAAATAAGACTATCTTAGTCATCTTTCCTTTTAAACTCCTTAAAG
>NW_007865813.1:0-604 GCF_000696425.1 Galeopterus variegatus
GTAAACTAATGAGACCAAGCACATTTATCTAAGTAAACTCAGCAGACCAAGTTCATCGATCCAATAAACTCATCAGAAAAAGCTCATCGATCAAAGTAGAGTCATCAGAGAGAGCTAATCCATCTAAGTAAACTCATCCGACCAAGCCCTTCGATCTAAGTAAACTCATCACAACAAGCTCATCGATCTAAGTAAACTGATAAGACCAAGCTCATCGATCTAATTAAACTCATCAGATGAAACTCATCGTTCCAAGTAAACTCAACAGACCGAGCTCATCGATCTAATTTAACTCATCAGACCAAGCTCATCGATCTAAGTAAACTCATCGGACCGAGCTCATCGATCTAAGTAAACTCATCAGGTCGAGCTCATCGATCTAAGTAAACTCAGTGGACTGAGCTCATCTATCAAATAAAATCATCAGACCAAGCTCATCGATCTAAGTGAAATCATCAGACCAAGCACTTCGATCTAAGTAAACTCATCACACCAAGCTCATCGATCTAAGTAAACTGTTGAGACTGTGCTCATCGATCTGAATTAACTGATCAGACCGAGCTCATCGATCTTAGTAAACTCATCAGAGAAAGCTATTCGATCT
>NW_007865814.1:0-604 GCF_000696425.1 Galeopterus variegatus
TACCATGAGCTGAGAGCATTTTGTGGTAGTGACATACAAAATAATGTGATATAAAAAGTCATAGAATGTAAAATTTTTAAAAAATGAAAAGAAAATGTGGAAGTCAAAGTCTATGGAGGCTCAGAGAATCCTCTCTTCACTTAAAAGTATTTGACTGAGATGAATATAGATTCATTCATTCAGAACAACAGCATTAATACAAAGCAGAATTTTTTAAAGCTTTGAAGTAATATGAAATTGCCATGTTTTCTGTTTGTGACCTACAGAAAAGACCATTTCATAAGAGTCAATCTATATACACAGTATTTGGTTAACAGGTTAATAGTTTTCAGTTGAGGAGGGGGTGAGACCAGAGGGGAGAAGAAAACTCACATTGTATTTCATAGACATCTGAATTATTGTTTTTTATAAGACACGTGAAGGTAATACATTCATGTATCACTTGTATTCATGACAAAAAACCAATCACATCTACCTTTTTACAAATTGACTTGATTAGAAAATAGACATTTCTGCTAGAAGATGAGAGATGGAATGTCCTCGTCACAAAGAAAGGATTAAGTTTTGTAATGACAAATATGCTAATTACCCTGATTTGATCATC
>NW_007865815.1:0-604 GCF_000696425.1 Galeopterus variegatus
ACTCAACGAGGTAAGAGAAGGCTCAGTTAGACAACATGATTAAATGAGAAAATAAATCCAGAATAAGAAGGAAGAAATGTACAAAGAGATTAATGCCTTAAAAAGAATGTAGCAGAACACATGGAACTGAAGGATTCATTCAATGAAATAAAAAACACAACCAAAGCTTAAGCAGAAGTTAAGACATGCAGAAAAAAGAATTTCTGATCTCAAAGACAGTCTCATTAAAATAACCCAGCCAGACAAAAGTAGGGAAAAGAAAACTTTTTTAAAATGAAGAAAATCTAAGAAAGATAGCAGACAACCTTAAGCATACAAACATCCAAATCATAGGTGGTCCAGAATGGGAGGAGAAAGGAAAAGTCACTGAAAACATATTCAACAAAATAATAACAATAAAACCTCCCAGGAATAGGGAGAGACATGGACCTACAGATCCATGAGGCTCAAAGATCCCCAAACACATTCAATCCAAAAAATCCTCTTTGAGAAACTTTATGGTTGAACTGGAAGAGCTCCTTCATCTTTGGAAAAAAATCCTATGAAGTCACCTATAAGGGAGCCCACATTAGACTAACAGCAAATTTCTCAAAAGAAACTCAAT
>NW_007865816.1:0-604 GCF_000696425.1 Galeopterus variegatus
CCGCCGCGCTTCCCAAGCGGCGCACTATCCAGTGCGCCACCGGGCCGGCCCCCAGAACTTTCTATGTGCCTTCACATATTGATTCTTCCAAAACTCTTAGGAAAATGGAGAAAAGTAATCTAATTTATAAAATCACATGAATGATCGTAAATTTCACATGGCAATTTCTTGAGATTTCAAGTTGCTGTTTTAATATGTTACTCTGGAAACAATTAGTTTCAGTTTTCTCTTCTATAACTTCTCTTTAGTCTTTCTGGGTTTTTGTTATATGAAAAGGACACTCGGATCTTTTCTTGAGTGGCAGTTGATGTGGTCCTAAGTAAACACTCTTTTAGCAGTGGAATCATTTTTTATTTTTCAAATAATCCTAAGAAGACTTATACCATATCTGTGCTCATTACACCTGTGCTTCATGCCCTTTTTAAATAAAACTTTTAAATTATGAAATGAATTTATGGGCCAGCACCGTGGCTCACTCAGGAGAGTGCGGCGCTGGGAGCACCAAGGCCACAGGTTCAGATCCTATAGAGGGATGGCTGGTGTGCTCACTGGCTGAGCGTGGTGCAGACAACACCATGCCGAGGGTTGCGATCCCCTTACTGGT
>NW_007865817.1:0-604 GCF_000696425.1 Galeopterus variegatus
TTCTTCCAAGCACCATCAGTTCTTGTGTCTCCCTACAATGAATAACAGCACAGACAGATAGTATATTAAATTGTTTCTTAACGCTAACAATATCATTTAATTACTGCTCTTTAAAATCTTTTCCCAAGTCTGGGTTTTACATGACGGGGATGCTATGCCTATTTATGCACAGTGGCCTAGTGTGTGGGTTTTCCTAGAAGCAGTTGTTAGCATTATTAATGTCCCACATAGAACTGGTGCAGTGGAGGTAGAAAAAGTGGAAGAGGAAGACAACATAGAAGGGAGGTGGAGGAAATGTGGCATAACTTAATGTCAAAGGCAAAAAATCCAAATTCCCTTGGCCTGATCCCTGAAGTACAGAGACAGCTGCTGAGTACCCAGCAGAACATAGTGGGTGCGACAGAGGCAGTCAAGTAGTAGGCAGGAGGGCAATTCATAACGACTACACTTCTATTTACATGATTCACATGCTCCATATCCATTGTCTCCAAATACGTCCCCAGTACATTAGTAGACACTAGACATATGTTAATAAATGAAATAGACTTGTGTTTATTGATGTTTACCATTCTTCCCCCAATTGGTGTTTGATGGAAACCTCGTG
>NW_007865818.1:0-604 GCF_000696425.1 Galeopterus variegatus
GTTTAAGTGCTTTTCTTGAAACTCAGTGCTGTGTTTCTATCCCTTGCATCTCTTCCTAGTTGTATTTTCTCTTCACCTTTTATGTAGTCTTTTTTAGTGCACCATTTTAATACCTTATGCTTTTTTATTCTTTTAGTTATACACCTAATCGTTCCTACCAATTAATATTTTAACGCATTTTCTCCATTCTTCCATTTATCTGCTTCTGCAACTTAATCACTTTCTTTATGCTACTAATTAGACTATTCCTGCTGTCTCCAACTTGTCTCCTACCACACCCTATTTTAAAAAGCATATTTGTTGTCTTTTTGCTTTCCTTCCTGTCATTTTCCTTTGTTTCTTTTAAACTCAATCCTACTATGTCTTAACATTTTCTCTCATTATTTTAGAATATCAACTCTGTAACTTATTTTCATAATCATACAATATCTATTCTCTTTTTAACTTTTTCTCATATGTGGAATATTTTAATATTATGTATCTTAACCAAATTCATGATCCTCTTTAATGTCCCTATGAGTTTTTCTTAGTTTGATTTTTATCGTCATCTCACTTTATTGTTTGTAAACATTCACTGTGGAAGCTGATTATTTGGGTTTTATTA
>NW_007865819.1:0-604 GCF_000696425.1 Galeopterus variegatus
ATGACCTGGAACAAATGGAGGAGCTGGCAGTGTGCTGAGCTGTTGGAAAAACGTGCTCTGGGATCTGGGGCTATAAGCCCAGCCTGTCATTTCCCCACAGTCTTGGCAGAACCCATTTGCTGTGGAATAAAATGTGACAACCCCAAATTTATATGTTCAAACCCTAACCCTCGATCTGGCTGTATTTGGGTATAGAGCCTATAAGGAGGTAATTAGTTTAAATGGAGTTATAAGGGTGTCATCCAAATCCAAAAGAAATAGTGTCCTCATGAGAACGGACACTGAAGCGTGTGCACGTGCTCTCTCTCTCTGCCCCTCCCTCTCACCACTCACACGCAATGAAAAGACCACGTGAAGACATGGTGAGAAGGTGGCCTTCTGCAGAACAGAAAGAGTGTCCTGGCGAGAAAGCAAACCCTTCAGGATCTTAGTCTTGGACTGTTCAGCCTCCAGAACTGTGAAAAAGCAATCTTATCTTGTTAAAGCCACAGTCCATTTATTTAGGTGTAGCAGTCTGAGCAGACTAATGCACCGTCATGACCGTCTGAGCAGGCACCTCCTCAGGAGGCACCTCGTGGATGTGGGGACCAGCTTAGCTGCTCTT
>NW_007865820.1:0-604 GCF_000696425.1 Galeopterus variegatus
AAAAGAAAAGTAAACTATATCCTGTAGGTGTTAAGGTAAAGAAAATTGGACCCAAAGTCATTACAACTGGTTATTTAATAATAAGCTAGCACACAAAGATTCTCAAATATGAAAGATCTCAGGAAATGTAGCAAGCATGATCCAGATCTTAGGAGATCTATTAAAAAGCTGAGACAACCAAAAAAATGAAAGAAGAAACCATGCTAAAGGACCAGTAAGAAACATTAAACTTTGATCTTTTAACTCACTATGTCCAAAAGAAAATAAGAGTTGGCAAGGATGTGGAGAAAAAAGAACACTTCCACACTGTTGATCGGAATATAAACTAGTAAAGCCATTATGGAAAACAATATGGAGGTTCCTCAAAAAATTACCTCAAAAAATTAAAGAACTACCACGTGATCCAGCAATCTCACTACTGGGTATATACCCAAAGGAAATGAACTCAGTATGTCGAAGAGAAGTCTGCACTCCCATGTTTATTGCAGCACAATTTACAATAGCCAAGATATGAAATCAACCTAAGTGTCCAACAACAGATAAATGGATTTAAAAAAAAAATAGTGGTATATATACACAATGGAATACTATGCAGCCACAAAAA
>NW_007865821.1:0-604 GCF_000696425.1 Galeopterus variegatus
ATTAAAAATGTTAAACTGTCTGAAGAATAAAATGTGCAAGTCTCCAGGGGCACAAAACAACTGTAATGCTTCTCGGGGCACATTTCTAAGAGCGTTTACTGAGTGTGTAAATAATTGACTTTTTTTTGTTTGCATTACATGACAGGTGACTTAATTGAAAGCCTGCACAATTCAGTTTTAGCTCAGGATTACTTCAGTTGACCTTTGTGAAGGTCTTGCCTGTGTAGAGTGGGTATTTGACTCATTTTAACTTATTAGGGGTTTTTGTTGTTTTCCACTTTATGTTAAAAAAAATAACTGAAAGGAAAGAGGTGTGTATTAACGCTAAGTGAGTTTTTTAGTTTGGCTTCTTTTAGTCAGGCTTTCTGAACATGGATATATCCTGAATGTGGGGCTCTTCAATTTCAAAATCCTCACTGAAAACCTCTCACTTGAACCCAAACCAAAGTACTCTCATTGCCTCTTTTCTAGAAGTTCAGGAAAAAAGAAAAATCACCAATTCAGGCTTTTCATGATGAGGGAGGGTCATTAGCCCGCCTTATGATAACATGACACAGTGCTTATTTTTCAAACTGGGTTTTAAAAATTGGATAGTATAACAATA
>NW_007865822.1:0-604 GCF_000696425.1 Galeopterus variegatus
GAGCAGGCACTCAAGACGATGCGCTAAACTTTGGAGGCCCTAAATCAGAAGAGAGCCCACCTATATTGGCACCTTTCACTGGCTCTGTTCAGAAACCCTCTATGACAGAAATCTACACTTGCTTAAGGTAAGCAAAATACTAGTAATAATAAATAGTGGGGAGAGGGAATTGCTTTCATTCACATGACTGCACTTTCTCCACGTTTCTGGATTCTGTTTCTCCCATGCACAGGCCTCATCTTCCCCTTCTAGGGCTTCCTCCCGGGATCCCCTCCAGTTATCATCTTGTTTCTTTCTTTTCATTTTTAGTCATGCAAAGACTTTGTAGTCTTAAAACCATGTCCTTTCCCAGTCATGTCCTTTCCCAGTCTCCAAACTATCCCAGACTCACTTCTGTCCTATCACTTCATCCTGTAACTGTTCTTGTTCCGGTCACCAGTAACTTCTTAACTGTCCTATCTGGTCATACTTTGAAGTCTTTTGCCTGATGGATTTTTCTCTTGTGTTTGCTCTTATTGTCTCTCTCTTCCTCTTTTTTTTTTTAAACATGTTCTCTTTATACATTTTTATATTTTCCTGTGGAGTATGCATAAAGCAAATGTAC
>NW_007865823.1:0-604 GCF_000696425.1 Galeopterus variegatus
TTCAAAAGGAAACGAAAGTGTTCAATTTTGCTTTCCCTGTTTTTGATGAATTAAGAAAGGTCTCTTCTCCCCCTTTAACCCTCACCTGGCTCCTCTTACCAGCCTCGAAGCAAAATAATATTTATGGCTTTGCAAGAAGACACTATTTTTAAGCAGATTTCAGGCAATTTTATAATGTGGAATAAAAAGTCAAACGAATGTCAATTTCACTTCGTTTTCACTCCATGGCCTGTGGAATCCGTCACAATCTTTAGGCCTTGGTTTTATTTTTTAAATCTATTCAAACGGGAGGACGGTGGATGATTCCTTGTGTTTCTTTTACCTGTTTGCAGTATCGGTGCTTTAGGTATTTTAATCTACATTGCAGCCTCCGGTGACAGGCTGCCTGGGCAACAGGCTTCTGCTCCAGAGGCTGTGGGGTGGCCACACTTCTGGGGGCGGTGGCAGATCATTGGTTCTCACGCCCGGATTTTAGGATCTCAGGCGGGATCCCTCCAAGTTCAAGTTCCGGGCCCAGGAGCGACAACTGGAGCCCCACCCAGCCCACTTTCCCTTTCAGCCCGGAGGCCCCAGTTTCGCGTCTGCAATGCAACAGGGCGCGGCG
>NW_007865824.1:0-604 GCF_000696425.1 Galeopterus variegatus
AAAATGTAGCTTATAGATGTGCAACAGTGTTTATCTCAATTGAGCAGGCTAGGATATGGGCCATTTTAATGGGAGGAATTAGGTAATGGACACAAAGAATAATTACAATTTGTAATGATGAATATGCTAACAATACTGATTTGATCACCACATATTATACACAAAAACTGATAGTCAACTCTGTACCCTACAAATATATATAATCAATTATGTTTCAATTAAAAAACAAAGAAAGAATAAATTGGGGGGAGATGGTATTGGTACTTCTCAATATAAAATAAATGGACAACTGCATGCTCTCCTATCTAATCTAACATACTTTTTATATTTGCATAATATTGTGTTAGTTAATTTGGGCTGTCACAACTAAATATCATTGACTGGGTGGCTTATAAATAACAGAAATTTATTTCTCACTGCTCTGGAGGCTGAGAAGTCCAAGATCAAGGAACTAACAGATTTGATTTCTGATGGGGACCTGTTTCCTGGTTAGTAAATGGCATTTCTCACTGTGAACACATATGGTAGAAGAGAACAGTGGTCTCTCTCAAGCCTCTTTTCTAAAGGCACTAATCCTATTCATAAGGGCTCTACCCCATGACCT
>NW_007865825.1:0-604 GCF_000696425.1 Galeopterus variegatus
GCACCTCCAGGCTTCATTGAGCTTCCACAGTCGTCACGCCATTTTGCCTGTAATCAAAAGAAGCCATTAACCATTTTTTCAAGGAAACCTCCACGTCTTAAATAGTTAGAAGGTTTCAAAGCTTTTCTTCTCCCTCTTCTGGGACTGGGGGCCAGTATCTGAATCTCTACTTGAAATGTGCAGGTTCAGTGTTGCAAAAGACTCCTCTGATGTTCTGTGCGATTTCCATCCAAATAAATCTCATTTTGCTGATGTCTATAAAGTCTGACTTTATAGCAGAGAGCTCTCCTAGAACTCTGTCTTTAATAAAAGGGGAAAGAAGTGGAACTACTAATTTAGTTTCTTTAAAAGGCATGTATTTTCATGCACATTAAGTCCATCTGTTGGTGAAATGAATGCCTTTGCACAGCATATAATTTGATAAAACCCAAAAGAACTCAGAGCTCCTCTCTTGAAGCAGAAATAGAGAAAGTGGCTGAGAACCTGACTAAAGTGGAGAAATCCACCAAATGCTATTTTTAGAAATAAAAATGGATTTAAAACAAATACCCATCATGGAGAAAGATTAGTGTTCTCAGTGTAAGAGCTTCTCAGCACATTCAAA
>NW_007865826.1:0-604 GCF_000696425.1 Galeopterus variegatus
AATATAAAACACAAGGCCCACGTATCTGACAGTAGCACTGAGAGTATTTTATGACACTATACTAATGAGCTTCCTTGACTCTGACACACTTTCTGAGATGGGTTCCAGAGTCCCCCACCCCTTTAAAGCCTCTAAGACTCTATTGTGCATAACATTCCCATTCTAGCAGCTACTGAATTGTTTTAGCCTGCACAGTCCCTAAAGTATGTGTGCTTCATATGTTTACGTAGAATCTGCTGTATAAGGTCATACTTATCTTTTTGTCTTAAAATTCCTTCCCTTGGGTCTTATAATGGGAATTGCTCATTCTAATGTCCTGAAATGTGTTAATGTGTTGAATAAGACCTTGTTCAACCCACTCATATCCCACAGATTGCAAAGTGGAACCTAGAGACTCCCCCACCCCACTACTGTCTCCTCCATTCCTCTGCAGACCTCCCTCCTCAGCACCTGGCACAGTGCTCTTGTCGTATGCAGAAAATGCTCAGTAAATTAGGGTGACTGATTCATCTCAATTCACAAATGAAGCTGTAGCCACCAGAGGATGGCAGGGGTGGATGAGGTGAGTTTTCACCCATTTGGTATCGTCTTCAGGTTGAAAGAG
>NW_007865827.1:0-604 GCF_000696425.1 Galeopterus variegatus
CATATGACAATTCTATCTGTAGTTGTTTGAGGAACCTCCATATCATTTCCCATAATGGCTGCACCAATTTACAGTCCCACCAACAGCATAGGAGGGTTCTCATTTTGCTGCATCCTCACCAGCATTTATTATTCTCTGTCTTTTTTACAGTAGCCAACCTAACTAGAGTGAGATGGTATCTCAATTTGGTTTTGATTCGCATTTCTATGATGCTGAGTGATGTTGAGCTTTTTTTCATATGTCTGTTGGCCATTTGTATATTTTCCTTTCAGAAATGCCTATGAAGCTCCTTTGTTCATTTTTAAATCATGTTAATTGTTTGTTTTCTTTTTTTGTCCTTTTCCGTGTCTGGCAACAGATCGCAACCCTCAGTGTCGCCCCCGTACTGGACCGGGACCGGCAACGGGATCGCAACCCTCGGTGTTGCTCCCGCGCCTTGCTCAGCCAGTGAGCGGGAACCGGTCTGTATGTGGGATTTGAACCCTCGGCGGGAGCGCCGCTGCACTTCCCAAGCGGCGCACCATCGCAGTGCGCCACCGGGCCGGCCCCGATGTTAATTGTTTTTTACTGTTAAGTTGTTTGAGTTCCTTGTATATTCTGGATA
>NW_007865828.1:0-604 GCF_000696425.1 Galeopterus variegatus
GGGGGGGAGTGGGTGGAGAGGAATGGGTAAAGGGGCATGAAAATCAACTACAATGTATTTTGAGAAGCAAAATAAGAAAAAAAGAATTTGTTTATTACTGTTAATTGATATTCATAAAGCATGATTTCTACGACAGATATTCTCACGCTTTGTAGTACTGATACTGGTTTATAGAACAGGTATTCTGATAAATCCTGTTAAGCACTATTCCTGCTCACCCACTCTCCCCCAAAAGAAAAGTGGTGTCTTTATAAATGCATATGCTGCCTTTTTGAATATATTTCTAAGAGAACACCTTTTGAGTAGGTATTGTTTAAACAGAATCCTCTGCTTACAATTATATATGTGCAAAATTGGAAGACTTTTCCACAGAATAGCTTCCAGCTTAGTATGTTCAAATTCTTTTGTCTCTTTCTCTGAACATATCTTTCTGATACCAGGCACAGAATAGATTCATGTCATGCTATGGCCTCTGTATGTGAACATTCATGTCACAACCCTGGGTGAGTCAGCACTAGGGAGGATGGCAGTATAGCTCAACCTCCACTTACCTAGATCCCAAAAGTACCCTGGGCCACTCCAGTGCCTTCTCACAGGTGAAGTA
>NW_007865829.1:0-604 GCF_000696425.1 Galeopterus variegatus
TATACACACACACACATATGCACACATATGTATAGGTAAACACATATGTATATATGTGTGCGTATTTATTATTCAGGTTAATTCATCTATTTAATTAGAATCGTTTTTTTTTTTTCTTTTTTGCTTCCTGTTGAATTGTTTCTTCTCCCATCCCCCAAACACAGCTGCCCTGAGCTGCACAGCTCATCCCGTTGTTCCTTTGGCTGGCTTGAAAGCTCAGCTATTCTCATGGCTACACTGTCAAATGTACCAATACCCAGATAGCTTCATGCTGTCTTCTCTGGGATCTGGCTGTCTCCACTGCTCTGATTCTCCATATTTAACTGCCCTTTTACCATCTCCACAATAGATTCCCACCATTGTGTTTCTTTCTCATGGAGATGTCTACTCTGGATATCTCCACTTGGCCTCTTTCTCCCAACCACTCAAGCTCTAAATCTCCAAGTTGTCCTTTTCCCTCTGATAGTTGCTCAGCCTCCAGAATCTGGATAGGGCCCCATATTTCTTCTTGCATCTGTCCAATCTCTTTCATCGCCTTCTCTGTACCTTAACACTTCATACCTCAACAGCAGCCTGATGATCGATCTGCCTGGCCTCACCTTTT
>NW_007865830.1:0-604 GCF_000696425.1 Galeopterus variegatus
AGATCCGATACGTGCTCTTATATTTTAAAGTATTTATTAGGTTCAACCTATTAGGAAATTTGGAGTAAGGTGACTTGACTAGAACATGCCCTGAATTTTCTTTCTTTCTCCCCATCTCCTGTGGTAACTAGCTATCAATTAAATGCTACTTTTTGACTGGGTTTAAGAAGTAAATTAGTTCGTGGAACCCTCACTAAATGACTTTAGTCCAGTTCAGTAAAATGGCATTTGCTTGTAGAAAATAATTTCACTGTGTAATTAAACAGGTTAAAATGTGATTTTTTTCAATTGTCAAAACTGTTTTTAGAGATTTCCTGTGTTTTGTGGGGTTTTTTTGTCAAAGAAAAATTATTCACATTATTGTAATTCCATATAGTGCAGAACTAGAACAAAGGAAGTGATGCAAATCCTCCAGCAGAAAGGTCATTTGAATCACTGAAGTGTCCTGACCCATAGTGGGAACTTAGAGTCGCTGCCCGAAGCACAGCACATTTCTTCAGATTAAGACACCACTCATTTATGCGGATGTTTTTCATCTGAATATTTGCGCTGTAAGGAGAGCAATAGAAGGATATTCATTTATAAACAAAGGCAGGCGGTGTGC
>NW_007865831.1:0-604 GCF_000696425.1 Galeopterus variegatus
TACAACTCTTGGGGATCCTCATTCATATCAAGGACATAAAAGACTTAAAGGAGTTGAAATTTGAGAATAATCTGTGAGAATTTATTTGGAAAAGGCTCTGCTTGGAGAAGTGCAGGCATGCATCTAAGGAAGGGTAGAGGAGGTGCCTTCCCTTCATCCTAAGCCTGTGAGGGGGCCTTCATGTGCTCCTAGCAGGCAAAGGACATAAGACACAGGTTCCAGAGTTTGCCTGAAAAAACTAGAGCTTCCTGTGGCTACAGAGTAAAGAGCCATAGCTGATGAACTTTCCTCAGATCAACTGACTGGTGAGTGACTCCAGGGGATCAGAAGTGGAGCCTACAGCAGGAACATGAGCATGGGGTCATTATGAAAGGGACCTTGCCCCTGGCAATAATAGGCGGGGAATGTACCTTGGAGGCAGAAGTCAAGAGGGGATCAGCAGCTGCCAGTTGATGGAGAGGCACCGTTCACATCATATAGGTAACAGAGTGGCCCAGAATGGGATTTGCAAGGAGCCCAGAAAAGTGCCTGCAAGAAAAAGAGCCAAATTTAACCCTCTGCCATGCCCAGAAAGCATGAAACCATCCTATGCAATACCTATTAA
>NW_007865832.1:0-604 GCF_000696425.1 Galeopterus variegatus
GAGGCATCCCTGTTCAAGGGGCTCAGAGTTTGAGCAGAAATTGGATGCGCTAAACAACACCAGGAGGGTGAGCTCTCAAGTGCTTGTTTGCTAGGTGGGCATGAATTCAGTTAATCCAGCAAGGCTCTATTCTCTGGCCACTCTGGAGACTAAGCATCTGAGACAAGTGGTTCGGGAGAGGGATGCAGCCTATAGTCACTGATTATTACTCCATAAATTCTTTCTAGACAACCCTCAACCCCAGGTAGAATTGGTAGCTTTTTGCTTTGTGCCCACAGAATCTCCTGCACAAGTTCCACTAGAACACCTATGGCTCCTCAATGCATTCACTTTGTTATGAATGTGTTGCCACCTCTGCTCCCTTTGAACTCTTGGAAGGCAAGGAACATATTTTATTCATTTCTGTATCACCGACATCAAGCATGGTATCCAGCGTACAAGAGATGCTCGATAGACATTTGTTGAACTCATGTGGCAGAAAGGTCCACATGGCAATGAGTGAATGAACAAATGAGGCCAGTTCCTAACTGCAGGAATCAAACTATGCTCTTAATTTAAAGCATCACTTGAGCATTCTAATTAATGAAAGTGGTTCAGTGTAAGA
>NW_007865833.1:0-604 GCF_000696425.1 Galeopterus variegatus
AGTGGTAAGAATGAGAATCCTTGCCTTGTTCCAAATATTAAAGAAAAGGCTTTCAATTTTTGTCCATTCAAGATGATGTTATCTATGACTCTGGCATATATGGCCTTTAATATGTTGAGATACATTCCTTCTATGCCTTATTTGTTTAGGCTTTTTATCGTGAAGGGATGTTAAATTTTATAAAATTTTTTTGCAGCTATTGAGATAATCATATTTTTTGTTCTTCATCCTGTTGATATGGTGAACTAAGTCTATTGATTTGTGTATGTCGGACCAACCTTATATCCCTGGAAGAAATACCACCTGATCATAGTGAATCAGATTTTTGAAGTGCAATTGGATGCTTTTTGTTAGTAATTTGTTAAAGAAATTTGCATGTATGTTTATTTACTAAATACAAGCTGGCAGTTTTCTTTTTTTATTGGGTCCTTGTTGAGTTTTGGGATTAGTGTAATGCTAGACTCTTATATAAGTGTGGAACAGTTCTCTCCTCCTCAAAACTTTTGTAATTTCTTCTAAGTATATTTGTAGATGGCTTGTTAGGTATTTAATTTTATACCATCAATTTTAGTAAAATATATCCACTACATGGATCGATGTATAA
>NW_007865834.1:0-604 GCF_000696425.1 Galeopterus variegatus
AAATCTCTCATATGTTTCACTATTGCACTGCTGCTCAGTTGAAACATAACTGTGTATACATTGTTGCAGTGGTTGATGATTGTGAACACTGTTCATTTTATGTACAAAACCATTATTAAGAACTTTCGAATAGTTAAATAAAGGGTAAAACAGATTAGCAGTAAATTCAAATATTAAGAGAGACAGTCTAGGATAACTTCATAAAGGATGTATTATTTTGGGGTTTACAAATGTTTATAAAAGTTTAAATAATAATATTAGGCAAAGTAGTAGAAATTAACTAGTAACATATCATAATTCTAGTCTTTCTGGAAATGCTTTAGTATACTGCCATATTATTAGTCAAGTACTGCTACAATCACATAATGCTGCAGAGACAACAATGTCAGCGTCTTGATGGTTCACAACCACCACCATTAGCTGCTTTTGTTCACAGCTCTGCAAGGCAGTTGGCTCAGCTGACTTCGGTCCGGCTCAGCTAGACTTGGCTGGGTGCTGCTGGACCCCAAGCTGCAGGTCAGGTTCATGTCTGCTCCCTAGGTCTCCATTGCTCTGCGGCTGGTGGTAATGAAGGGCAACTTCTTCTCATGGCAAGTGGCAGACG
>NW_007865835.1:0-604 GCF_000696425.1 Galeopterus variegatus
ACACACACACACACACACACAATTTGCTTACAAAGGATGTGCTAAAGCCACACCCAACCAGACCTGAGGTGAGGGCCCTGACCAAACTATCCTATTTTCCCAACAAAAGTACTTAAAGTAGTTTCTGTTTTCCTGTTAATCCCAACAGATACATTCAGTTTTCCCCTTTTTTTTAATGGAGGACCAACGCCTGTCTCTGTTCCTGTCTGTATATGTCATTCTCTCTAACTGCTGCATAGTGATCTGCACTGTGTATCCTCCACATTTTACTTGTCTGCATTCTCCATAACCAGTGTCTCCAGCTCCTGTTACCACACGTGACACTTTGATGAGCATTCAGACATGATGGCCTGTAGGGATCTTTTGTAAGAATCTTTTCTGTGGCGGGATGGCTGGGTCACGAAGTAACATGTGTTTAACTTAACAAAGTCCTGCCAGGTTGCTGTCCAGGTTGGCGGACAAAGTTGCCTCTTTCCTCGCATCCCCATAGCTTGGCATCATGTTATTGTATAATTCCACTTATATAAAATGTCCAGAATCGATTAATCTAGAGTCAAAAAGGAGATGAGTATTTGCCTAGGGCTGGAGGGGATGGGAGAATTGG
>NW_007865836.1:0-604 GCF_000696425.1 Galeopterus variegatus
CCACTCCCCCAGCTCTCCCCTTCCCATGTGCATGCGAGTCACCGCCACCACTTGCCAGCAGGGCACACCACACTCACCAGGAAGAGGAGCTGAGCCAGAGTGGGGAAGAGAGCATGGGAAGGGGCTCTACAGCCTTTTAATAGAAAGACTCATGCTGAACGCAGGGTGTGAGGACTCTGGGGACGGCTGCTGAGACGTCTGTGTGGATGCAGCATTCATATTGGACAGCAGTCTGCACAGAGCAGGGACGTGACTGAGGTGACTGCCTGTGTAACTACAAGCAGCGCCAGCGTGTGCTTCTGGCAGAGGGACAGACAGCACCCTGCTTGTTTTCATGAATACCTCACAGTCTGTGAAGTGTTGTACCCGGGGTTTCATATGCCGGGTGTGCAGCTGGCTCAGACCAGCCCCAGAGCAAGGACATGTTACAGGCAATCAGGAAGTTAGGGTTCCGTGTGGTCCAGTGAAGTCACCCAGCTTTCTGTCCACAGGGCCAGAAACATTCAAACCTGGATCTTTGGACTCAAAATCCTGAAGACGCTGCAAGTTCTCCCAGAGCCACTGACAGGGAGACCTTGCCACTGGACCTTCCCTTTGTCTCTCT
>NW_007865837.1:0-604 GCF_000696425.1 Galeopterus variegatus
CTCACAACAGGAAATCCTAACTGGCATGCAGTCTATTAACCAATTTTCCCATTGCCAACAACGATGCTTTATTCATCTTTTGGGGATCATTAGTATGTACTGGAGTTTTTAGATTTCCATGGATGTCTCTGACACCTACCAAAACAGTTTCTTAATTAAATTATGTCCAAGAGCACTCTGTCAACAAGGCTGAAAATTCTATTCCGAATTCTTTGTCTCACCCCAAATTAGGTTCAGGCGTGTGATCCATTATGTCTCTACAGAAGTTTTGCAATATATTAAATATATTTAAAAATTAAATAACTTTAGACACATCCATAAGAATAGTAACAGCAAAGATGTGTCTTAAATTTGAATATAAATACTTTCCCATTATGAAATTCTTGCAATATGTCAAACAGTAAAAATTAAATCCTCTTGCAAATTAATGTCTAAAGACATTAGAATTTAAAATAAATTACAAAACCTCACTATCTTGCTATTGTAAGCTAAACTTCCCAATAACTAAAGCCCAAAGTATATCCCAAAGAATTATGTAACCTAGTTACCCTCAATTAGATGAATTCTTGATGTATGGATAGACTGTGTGGTCGTTTATCACCTT
>NW_007865838.1:0-604 GCF_000696425.1 Galeopterus variegatus
GCTTCTAATCTCAAAGAATGTATCGACTGGGAGAAAAAACTTACACTGAGATAATATTGTGTCAAAACACCTATCACATCTCTAGCCATAAAATCAAGTGCTCGGGGCCGGCCTGGTGGTGCACTGCTACAGTGCGCTGCTTGGGAGCGCAGTGGCGCTCCCGCCGAGGGTTCGGATCCCACATATAGACCGGTTCCCGCTCACTGGCTGAGCGAGGTGTGGGCGCAACTCCAAGGGTTGTGATCCCGTTGCTGGTCCCGGTCCGGTACAGGCGCAACACTGAGGGTTGTGATCCGTTGCCGGACACGAAAAAAGACAAAAAGGAAAAAAAAAAAAAAAATCAAGTGCTCATCAGTCGTCTTTGGTGATCTCAAGTTTATTTTTTTCCTGAACAAATTGTGGTAAGAGTTGGCTTATTAGGCCAAAGAAAATTTATATTTATTTATATTTATTTCAACAAAGAAAATTATAGATTTTTTGAGAGGTACATTAAAGACCATTTACGCCAATCCTGTTTATATTAGCTCTTTGTGTTGCAAGTGGCAGATCGCTTAGCAAAAGGTGGAGGTATTGATTTATTTCATGTAAGTGGCCCATGTTATCT
>NW_007865839.1:0-604 GCF_000696425.1 Galeopterus variegatus
TTTTGGTTGTGGAAGACAAGGTCATTTTAAGAGCCAATGTCCCAAGGCTAAAGGCAAAAAACCCCCTCCCACACCTTGCCCCCGATGTAAAAAAGGATTACATTGGAAAAAGGACTGTAGGTCCAAATTTGACAAAGCTCCCAGTAGAAATAGGCCGGCCGCTTGGTACCCTTGGGAAGCTCATGACCTTAAAGAGCTGAAAAAGGCTGTCGCAGAGGATGGGCCCAGTTCCCCATGGGCAGAAACCATCCTCCAGGACTTGGCGCACCAACCTTTCACAACGCAAGATTGGAAAATGCTCTGTAAGGCTGTCCTCCCCCCAAACTTGTTTATCATGTTCTGCGCCTTCTTTGAAGAAGAATGCCATGTGCAGGCAGAGATAAACCAAGCAGCCAACCCACCCATCCCTATCAGCTTCGGCATGCTGTCTGGAACAGCAGATCAATTTAGTACTGGAATCCAACAGACTGCTATCCCAGCCCCCTATCAGGACCAGGTTAGGGCAACAGTGTTAGCCGCATGGAAAAAGTTGGCTGAAGGGCTCAGTGAGCCTGCAATGGCTGGGGTCACCCAGCGACCCTCCGAGGACCTGCCCTCTTTCATA
>NW_007865840.1:0-604 GCF_000696425.1 Galeopterus variegatus
CAATGTTTTCCTTTTAGGGATCAGCCGTATTGGCCGTTTGTGTATTACAGGGTGAGGATGTGGGTGAGGAGATGGACAAATCTGTGTCTCACCTCTGTCCTTCCTTATGAATGTTAAGAGCAAAGGGACGGTGTCCCGGGGAGGAGCAGTCATGGAGCCACAGCCTGGGTTTGATGGTTCTCGGTTTTTAGTCATCCATCAAGGGGATACTGCAACCAGACAAAGTCCCCGCTCCCCCGCATCGTTTGGGCACTGCCCTTTAATGCCCTTGACCTTCCTTCTGGGCGGTCCGGCCTGGCCAGGAGGCTGGTCAGGGGCCTCGCTCCAGCAGGCTCTGAGGGGACAGGAAACCTGCTCCACCGGGGATCCCCGGTGGGTGTGCAGTGTCCCCTTCCTGCTGTCATCGGTGACAGCATAGAGTTTCGTCCAGGTCACCGTGGAGCAGAGCAACGACACCCTACTGGAGCGAACTCTCCTCAAACCCATCCTGCCTCCTGTGCCCCGAGCTCCCCTCCGCCCCTCAGCGGCTCCTGGCGGGTCCCCACAGGTCCCCACGCTCGCTGCCGCCGCCGCGCGTCCTCCCTCCGCCTGGCGTCGCTCTGCG
>NW_007865841.1:0-604 GCF_000696425.1 Galeopterus variegatus
CAGTAACCTTTTATGAGGAAAGCAGTGCTAATGCTGGTTCTCCCTCTAATAGATAAGAACCTTGAGGCTCAGAGAGGTTTTACTTTGCTCAAGGCTGCACATTTGGTGGCAGGAGTGCCATTAGAATAGATTTAGAACGGTTATTCCATTCAATCGCTGTTTTTGTTCTTGTGTGTGGGGGATTTCCTCTAATTACACCTCAGTTAAACAGATTCAAGCATTCATTCATCTGAGTCCCTGTTGTGTGCCAAGAGCATTCTAAGTGTGGGGATACAGTGATGAGAACAGCTGCTTTCTCTCACAGAGCTCAAAAACAAGTAAGCACATACGTAACGTAGTTTTCAAATAGTGATATTTTCTTTGAAGAAAACAAAATGAGATGGAAGGTGATTGTGGGAGGCAACTTTAGTTTGGGTGGTCCAGGACAACCCTGTTGAGGAGGTGATAGTAAGCACAGTCTATGGGAGAAGGGCAGTACTACATACTTGGACAGTTTCCTGTTGCCCTCCTATCTCTATCTTTAAAGACAGGCAACAGTTGAATTTTTTTTTTATCCAACTTATTTTTATCTGATGTATTATGTTAAAATATGTCTGTTGAAAAT
>NW_007865842.1:0-604 GCF_000696425.1 Galeopterus variegatus
AAAAAAATAGTTAGGTTTGGGGCCCTAAGTTGTTCAAAAACTTTAAAACAAAGAATCTTTTTACACAAATAGTTAAATCATATTATAAAAAGATGTGCTTTTAAAATAATTGTTGCTTTTAGTTGATTAAGATAAAAAATTAAAATACAAATAGGTGATGGATATGTAAATCATATGTTGTAAGGGTTAAATGCTTTACTTAAAAACCACATGTGCTGCCAACCGTGAGAACTCTGGCCACTGGCCACAGATCTCTGTTTGAAACTCTTGCTTGCTGGTTAAGTTTGTTTCACTTTAAAGAATGATATGTACTTTTCTGGGAGATTGTGATTTGTGACTGCCTGGGAACAATCGGTTGAGGTAACTCACTACTTTCGTCACTTTAAAAAATGATATGTACTTTCCTAAAAGATTATGATCTGTGAAAAATGACATGTAGTTCCTTAAAAAGTTATGATTCAGTATAATCAAAAAGGAGTAATTTAAATATTGTATTGATCTATTTTATGTTCACAGTTTAATATTAACTTGATGAAAAATGTTTGCTTTATGTAATCAGAAGATAGACATGGTATAAATAAAGGAGAACGGCTTTTGTCCATCG
>NW_007865843.1:0-604 GCF_000696425.1 Galeopterus variegatus
TTCCTGGCCTTTGTTGCCTTGGGCTGCTCGGTCTCCCGGCGCGGTTGTGTCGCTCTCAGGATTTTCTTTTGCATCAGCCCTAAAACCTCGAGACTGTAATTGCTTTTTTTCGTTGTAGATTAGTTGATCAGTGATTTATTTGTTTTTTGTTGCTCTTGGAAATGCAAATAGTACTCTGGCAGCACAGCGCACACTTCACAGGCTCTCTCTGTCCTCTGGCACGCTCACTCCAGACCCGTCGCCATCTTGCTCCTCCCCTTGTTGTCCTTTTTTTTGAGACCGGCCGCACTGCACTCAGCCAGTGAGCACTGTGAGTGCACCAGTCATCCCTATATAGGATCCGAACCCACGGCGGGAGCGCTGCTGTGCTCCCAGTGCCGCACTCTCCTGAGTGCGCCATGGGCTCGGCCCGGCCTGTGTCTTTTAAGTGGGGAGTTCAATCCATTTACATTTAGGGTTGTTACTGAAAGGTATTATCTTACTCCTCGCATTTTATCAATTTTTATTTGAATGTTTTGTGTATCTTTTGTTCCTTTCTTTCCGTTTTATTTTGTCTTCAGTGTTGGTTTTTTGAGGTGGTAAAACAGATTTTCTTACTCTTTTT
>NW_007865844.1:0-604 GCF_000696425.1 Galeopterus variegatus
CTATCACTACTGAGTCTGAATTTTGTGAACATGGCATATTCTTCCATTTATTTAGATGTTCCTTAATTTCAGCAATGTTTTATAATGTTCAGAATAGAGGCTTTGCACATCTTCTGTTGAATTTATTCCTAAATATTTTATTTTTTTGTGGTGCTATTTTAAATGGAATTGTTTTTTAAAAATTTAATATTCAAATTGTTGGGCCAGCCCATGGCTCACTTGGGAGAGTGTGGTGCTGATAACACCAAGGCCACTGGTTCAGATCCCTATATAGGGATGGCCGGTTAGCTCACTTGGGAGAGCGTGGTGCTGACAACACCAAGTCAAGGGTTAAGATCCCCTTACCAGTCATCTTTTAAAAAACAAACAAAAAAAAAAACCCTGGTTTGCTGCTAGTATATAAAACATAGTTTTCCGTATATTAACCTTGTATTTTACAACCTTGTTAAATTCACTTATTAGCTGTTGGAGTTGTTTTATACTTATTCAGTGTTAAAATTATTTGGAAAAAAAATTAAGAGAAAATCAATTCTTTGGAAAATTGTTTGGCAGTTCCTCAAAGAGTTAAACTTAGTTACCATATGACCCAGCAATTCTGCTCCTA
>NW_007865845.1:0-604 GCF_000696425.1 Galeopterus variegatus
ATGGAATTTAGAATGCACCTGGTTTTGTGAGGGATGGTGCTGTGCACCTTGACACTTTACACTGGGCCACACAGATGCTAGATTAAGTATATGCATGATAAAGCTGTTCAAATATCCTTTATTCTTTTTCCAAATGAACAATAGGTTCATGCCTATAGAAATATGAGAATCATTAAATCAAAGTTAAAAATATATATAAGGTTTGTTTAACACTTTGTAACCACAATCGCTGCCGTCTCAATTTTGAGGGAGACATATAATTTATGCTTGCTGGTAGTAATAAGTTTAAGGTTAATACGAGGACAAGAAGAAAAGAAACACAATGGTGAAAAATATCAAGAACAGCGAGTCATGGACTAATTGACCACACAACAGATATTATCACCAGAAAGAATTGGCTGACGGCTGAGTTTTATTTAACCTTGTAGATTATTAATTTTATGAGAATTGATGTAATTTTAAGAAAAGTTTCTGTTTAACTATTGATTTAATAATTTTAAAGGTTAATGTAGTTAAAATGCCCACATTAACCACCCCCCCCCATGTTGTGTAACAAATAAAAATGCTGTTTCCAGTCTAAAGGCTGCTTCAGCTGCTTTAGCTG
>NW_007865846.1:0-604 GCF_000696425.1 Galeopterus variegatus
CTCTCAATTCCTAAGTAGGCTAGTGAATCTTTGTAGCCAGAACTTCATAAGTATTTTTAGTTTTTATGCAGTTTTGAAAATATCTGGCATTATATGATTTTACATATGTCATTTTGGTTATTAATCTTTTCTCAATCAATATATGTATGTATATATATAGATACACACAATCGCAGGTTCATTTGCAGCTTTATATGATAATTAGAAACACTGATATACACTGCTTCCTGTGAGCAAGAAACTTTTCTAAATGCTTCAATTACAGTATTTTAACTCATTTAATCCTCACAACAACACTATAAGTTAGTACATAGTATTATTCCTATTTTTCAAAGAGGAGACTGAGGCACAGAATTATTAAGTAACCTAAGGTTAAACAGCTGGTAAGTGACAGAGCCAGGATATAATATACCATTTATATAGTTTTAAAACATGCAAAACTCTAGTATATATTTTCTATGAATCTTGGAATATGTAGTAAAAGTATAAAGACATGCATGGGAATGATAAACACCAAGTCAATATAAAAGTTACCTCTGGAGAACTGGAGAGGTATGATAAAGGATCTGGGAGGGGCCCGTGGATTTTCAAACACATCTTTACT
>NW_007865847.1:0-604 GCF_000696425.1 Galeopterus variegatus
GTCAGGCCGGATCTCAAAGGCTCTGGCCTTCCTTTTGGTTGTTAATGCCCTAAGGGCCGGCGGCCCCACAGGTTGGTGGCCCGAGGCCAGCGCACTGTCTCACTGGGTGCTGAACCGTCGTTGTCCTGAGACTTGGTGCCACATCCAAACCTGAGTGAGAGGTTTTGTCCTAATCCTCTGAAGTGCAGGTGGTGTTGGCTCCCGTGAGGGTGTCCCAGGTTGCGCAGACTTGGATCTCTATTCGGAGAGGACACACGCGCGTGCCTTCCAGGTCCTCTCTGAGCAGTCACAGTCCTGTGCTTGGACTTCTCTGCCAGGTGGCCCAAAGCTTTCCGCACTGAGGCTGTCACCAGCCATGCCCATCACGCTGCCTGGGGTGGACAACGGCGTTTGCATCCTCCTGGACCAGCCTTTTGGACACTCCGTCAGGATCACTCAGCCAGGCTCTGTGCCTCAGCACATGCCCTGGCAGCGCTGAGAAATTGTCCCGGCTCTGCCGCCCGTGGCTGCTTGCAGAGCCCCACCCTCCGTCCCCACTGGACATCTTTCCTCTCCTCCTGCAGAAGCGTCCACACAGCCAACTGCTCGGATGGGTCCAAGCCAC
>NW_007865848.1:0-604 GCF_000696425.1 Galeopterus variegatus
TACCACACCATCTATTCAGGGAGAGGGATACCTATGTAGATAAGATATCAATTCAAAAGTGCAAGTGCTGGGAGCTGTGTGCTCAGGATGTTAGGAGGCTCAGAGGAGGGGTCTTGGTGGAATCTGAGGATATGAGGAATCATGGACAATATGAGGCCACCAGAGTCTTGGAAGATAAGCAAGGCAGTACAGAAATACAGACCTAGAGGCATGGAGGTCAGGGGAAAGTTGGCAATGTTTAGATGAGAGAGGAGCAGAGAAAGATTGATATAGCAATGGTCACACCTTGGAGAATGCCTGGTCGTTGCACTAACTCAATGTTCTTGGTGTTAATATTCTTCATCAATTAGGATGTGAGGCTGAGAAAGAGAACATCAATGAGGGGTTAGGCTCTTGAAGGAGGTGGTATTGTTTTAAAGTGTTTGCTGAGGGCAATGCAAAAGAGAAATAAGAAATGACACTGAGGCCAGCCGAACTGGAGACTAACACGTGTGAGGCGTTCCTGGCTGACACCAGAAGCCAGAAGGTTCAGAGTAAAGACTGTGAGATTAAACCACACGGGCCCTCTGCTGGAAGGCTGGGGCCAGGGCCAGCTACCTAATTT
>NW_007865849.1:0-604 GCF_000696425.1 Galeopterus variegatus
ATGTATGGAAAAGCCTGGAGGCCCAGGCAGAGACCTGCTGCAGGAGTGGAGCCACTGCAGAGGTCATCTACTACAGCAATGTGGAGCAGGAAAGTGGGGTTGGACCCCCCTCAGAGAGCCCCCACCAGGTAAATGTCTAGTAGAGTTAAGGCAGGGGGGATGCTGCCAGAACCCCAGAACTGTAAGGCCATGGAAATGTGCAACATAGGCCTGGAAAAGCTGCAGGCACTGGCGCTGCTCAATGGGCTGAACCTGGCAGAGCTGTGGGGTTTGGCTGCCCAATGCTTTGGGTGCCCAAATGTCCCATTGTGCCTAGGACACATGATTTAGGTCAAAGAAAATTATTGGAGCTTTAAGATTTAATGTCTGTCCTGCTGGGTTTTGGTCTTGTTTGGGGCAGGCCTGTTTCTCTTTTCTTCTGGCCTATTCCTCCCTTTCAGAATGGGAATGTGTACCCAATGTCTGTTCCACCATTGTATCTTGGAAGTAGAAAAATTTGTTTTTGATGTTTACAGGTTCACAGCTGCAAGGAGTTTTGCCTTTAGTCTCAGATGAGACCTTTGACTTTGGACTTTTAAGTTGGTGCTGGAACAAGCTAAGACTT
>NW_007865850.1:0-604 GCF_000696425.1 Galeopterus variegatus
CGCGCTCAGCCAGTGAGCAGGAACCGGTCTCCACATGGGATCGGAACCCTCGGCGGGAGCGGCGCACTCTCAAGTGCGCCACCGGGCCAGCCCAGGATTTGTACTTATTGATAATCTTTTACTAATATTTACTCTCTGAGAATGTAAGCATGCTCCTTTATTAAAAGAGTAAATCTAAGTCAAGCAATGTTCTTAATTGATTTATTAGCTTCTTTTCTTGCTAGGTTTATAAAATTATTGTGGGTTTTTTTTTTTTTCCTTCTGAGTCCTGTGTCAACTACTCACTCTCCCTCCCACTCACTTTCCTGCCATTTAATTCTGCTAGAAGTGCCAGAGTGCTCCATAGGAATGTTTTTGTAGAAGAGAATATTCTGTTTATCAGCCAGGCAGTGTCATCAGGACTTTAGTAAACAAGTTCCAGGAGACTGCAGGAACACATTTTTAAATTTCTTTTTGGTCTTAGGTACAGAGTTGAGTTAATTATACTCAGCTCACTTTCAACACTTGTCCATTCAAGGCCCTCTCTTTTCTTTTTTTTTTTTTTGTAATAGATTTATTCCTTTTTATTCCCATTATCCTGCCCCACAAACACAATAGCTATCAA
>NW_007865851.1:0-604 GCF_000696425.1 Galeopterus variegatus
TAAATAAAGAAAACTTGGCATTTATATTGTATTTTATAATTACATAATTACTTTCACTGGTTTTCCTTATATTTTTGTGTGAACATGAATTAATGTTTGTAGTCACTTACTTTCAGTCTAAAGAAATTTCTTTCATATTACTCTTAATATGGGCATGGTAGAAAAAACTTTACTTAGCTTTTGTTTATCTAGAAATATATTAATTTTGCCTTTATTTTTTAATGATAGCTTTATTGTTTGACATTTTTGTTTTGTTTTTGGTCATTTTAAATGGGTTATCCAACTGCCTTCTGGCCTCCATAGTTTCTGCTAATAAGTTGGCTCTTAAGTTACTCTTGTAAGTGACAAGCCACTTATAAAGCTGTTTTCAAGTTTCTTCTCATCTTTGAATTTTAATATATTTACTATGATATGTCTGTGGATACTTTTGCATTTTTCCTACTTGGAGTTCATTAAGATATCTGGATATGTAGATTACTGCTTTTCAATAAATTTGGATAATTTTTAACCATTATATTTTTCAAATTTTTGTCTGCTTTTTTTCCCCTTACTCTCCTCATGTATTCTTATTATACATATGTTCCACATTTCTTTGAAGGTCTGT
>NW_007865852.1:0-604 GCF_000696425.1 Galeopterus variegatus
AGTCGGGCTGGCACTGGGACCCCTGCCTTCACCGTAACAGTCGCGTATGCTGAAAGCAGACCCGGGACCCTCACCTACAAGTTCAAAGGTGTCTGTCCCCAGAGGTCTCATCCAATGATGGCATCTTCTTCTTGGGGCTCTTGGTGTTTTGTGACCCTGGGAGAGTCCCCAGTGGGAACTGAGTGTACTGACACTGTGGAACCAAGGACATTGGGTAGGTCCCTGTGCACCTTCCCCCTGCCCCCAGCAAGCACCAAGTGCCTACACCCCAGTCCCAACAAGAGGCTGTAAAACACTCTGAGGTAGAGGAGAATGCAGGGAGACGTGGAACATGAAGGGGACACATGCAGATTCAAGCAGCCTCTTACGCTGGGCGTGCGCACAGCTCCGCCATTCTGCCGGCCTCCCCTCACCAACTGGGCCAGGCGAGAATGAGGTCGTGACGTTGGACAGGGCCAGGCGAGAATGAGGTCATGACATTGGACAGGGGAGCGGGGATAACAGCTGGGATTCCTGCTGCCTGCCTGCTGGGCTCTCTCCTCCCCTCCCCTCCCCAGGCCTGGCTCCACCTCCCTGGCCAGGTCTGCCAGGTGCAAGCGCAGCT
>NW_007865853.1:0-604 GCF_000696425.1 Galeopterus variegatus
CTGCTGGAGGCTGTTGCTGCAAGCTCTTGCTGCCAGGGCCCCTGGGATCCTGCAGGAGGCCGCTGCCGCCGCCACCGCTGCTGAGGAAGCTGAGGACTGAGCTCGTCTCATATGCCACCAGCTCCTGAGATCTTTCCCAATTACCTAGCTCATGGGCCTGGGTGTGAGGGGTCTGGTGTGGGCCTGTGTGTGAGGGGTCTGGTGACCCAGGCTGGCTTGTGAGGGGTTTGTGACCCAGTCTGTACGACGGGTTTGAAGGGTCTATGAGCCCTAGCCCTAGCTTTAACCATCCAATTGGCTACATCAGCAGGATTCTGACAATGGCCCTAGCTTTAGCCCTAGCAAAGACAATCACACTAACATAGCCAGACAAATATTATTTTTCTTAGAAAATAATTTTGAGTCCTCTGTGCTTTTAAAGACTCCCTGATCCTCCCTCTTAGACACTTCCCATACACATACACCACCATCCTCACCCCCGTTCATGAGAGGAAGTAATAGCAGTGTTGGTATAGGGTAATTATCTCTTGAGCAATAATAAACAAAGCAGTATTACAATGGAGGGATATTGGAGTTAGACCTAGATTTGGATCCTGACTCTGGC
>NW_007865854.1:0-604 GCF_000696425.1 Galeopterus variegatus
CTCCTCCCCCTCCTCCCCATCCTCCCCCTCCTCCTCCTCCTCTCCCTCCTCCCCCTCCTCCTCTCTCTCCATTGCTCAACCCCAGGCCTGGAGCTATGTGCCCTGCTGACTGCAGGCCCTAAGACCTGGCGGCCATCTCTGGCTTCGAGGTCATCCCACCCACCTCGCTGGCTGCAGGATTCAGGAGCTTCAGGTTTGCAGTGGGATGGAGGATGTTCAAGGCCCTGGGCCAGGCCCAGCCTCCTTTGCCACCCCTGGCTCTGCTCGGATGCCCCGTGCAGCCCTGGTGCACGCAGCACCTTCCGACATTCCATCTCGTTCCCTGAATGGACCCCTCTTCCGTCTGTCTGCTGGAGAGCCCAAGAGGGAACCACCAATGCTCAGAAAGATGGCTTCGATACCTGCACAAGGGGACAGAGCGAGGCTGCCTGTGTGCCCCACGCTTCTCCTGTCAGGAAAGGGCAGTGCCAGGAGCCACCAGAGGCACAGGTCACATCCCGGAGCAAGGACCGTGCAGGGTTACACAGTCATGGGCGTTTCTCCTCCATTTTCCAAATGCTCTATGATACGGTCATTATTTGTGCACCAAGAAGGTTATAAAAGT
>NW_007865855.1:0-604 GCF_000696425.1 Galeopterus variegatus
GATAAAAGTTCACATAAACACAGAGACATAGGTACAAGGATATTCTTGAAGTATTGTAATAGTAAAAGATTTGAAATATTCTAAATATCAACCAGAAACTAGTTGAATAAATTATGGTATGCCCATACAATGGAATATTATATATAACTTATAGATAATGCAGTAGACCCTGGGTTTTTATATAGAATGATCTCCAAGTGAATAAATTAAGGTGTAGAATTCTAGGTGTAGTATTATTCCATTTGCATGGGGAAAATGGATGTATAAAAATATTTATAGATAAGTCGAACTTAAGAGTAGGTTGAGTCAGTGGCTGCTTGCATTATTCTTAAAGAGAAACATTACGTGGTACAAGACCCATACTCATCATATTCTTAGTTACAAAGAACTGAAACCAATCCTGCCTAACTTAAGCAGAAAAGAGATTTATTGATTATAAGGAGACCCTCATTCTTACAGTATCCTGTGAGGCTAATAGACATTCTCTTGTTGCAAACATATTGTTTATTAACTCTGCCTTTGGTTTGTCTGTTTTTGTTAGTATTGAAGAAGTACACTGAAATCAAATAGCATACTATATTCATTTTTCAGAGATTATTATTGA
>NW_007865856.1:0-604 GCF_000696425.1 Galeopterus variegatus
CCCTCCAGCAACAATAGTTGGAAAACAAAGTTCTCAAAAAGAAATCATATATTCAAAGCAGGAAAAAATAATCATACCTCAAAACAGAACTAAAAGATGTGTAAGAATTATATCTAAAAATTAAGAATTTAACTTCAGCAACATTAAAAGGCATAATAAATGGAGAGAAATCTATGTGGAGAGACTTGGTGTTGTAAAGTGTTTGTTATCCCCATGCTGATGTAAAGCTATGTCATTACAATCAAACTTTCTACTGGGTCTTGTATATATGACTACCTGGCCCTGAAATTCATACAGAAGAAAAAAGGCTCAAGACAGGACCACACATAAAGACTGATATAAAACTCTAGTAACTAAAACTATGAAGCAATACTGCAGGTGTAAATAAAGAGAGCAGTGAAACAAAATAGATAGCCAAGAAATAAACACACACATCTATGCACACTTGACGTGTGACAGCACTGGCACTTCACGTCAGTGAGAAAGGAAGGATTCCTTCGGATTTGGGGATTAAACATACGTACGTTAAAAAATCAAAATGCAGGGGCCGGCCCGGTGGCGCTCCCGCCGAGGGTTCGGATCCCACATACAGACTGGCCGCTCA
>NW_007865857.1:0-604 GCF_000696425.1 Galeopterus variegatus
GTACACATTTGTTTGTGTGGTTTTTTGAATCTCTGTCACTTTACAATAAAAAGGATAAAAAAGAATAATTTGTACAAGTAACTCAAATTTTTTTAAGAAATCAGAAAGGAAAACTTAGAACTGAATGATAACTTAAAAATGCCTCATATTAAAAATTCTAAGATGTCACTAATGCAACAAATTTAAAGGCAGAAATATCACCTTTGATAATTATTCTTGAAAAAAGGAAAAGTTAGACTTTAGTGAGTTAAATCTCTATATTAAAAATTTTAAAAAGAAAAAGAAAACTTGAGAATAAAGGACAAAAAAGTAACAAATTCAGAAATCATTTAAATAGAAGGAAATTATACATTATAGAGAAATATCAAACTAATCCATAATAAAAAAGTAATTCAGAATAAAAGAAAAAAGAAAATTAACCAACAGTGAAAATTGACGGGGAACCTAATTACACATGCAGCGTATATTAAGAGATAATGAAAACATTACATAACTTTATCTAAAAACCTTAAAAATATACACAGAATAGCAAATTTTTAGGAAAAAAATAACATAATAAAATTGAGTCAGGAATAAATAACATATTTGAATAGTCCTATAAATA
>NW_007865858.1:0-604 GCF_000696425.1 Galeopterus variegatus
GGCAGTTTCTTTAAAAAACTCAACATGCAACTGCCATATGACCCAGCAAACACACTCCTGGACATTTACCCCAAAGAAATGGATATTTATGTCCACACAAAAACCTGTGCATGATTGTTCATAGCAGATTTATTTGTAATACTCCCAAACTGGAAACAACCCAAATGTCCCTCAATAAGTGAACATTGAAACAAATTATGGTAAATCCATACCATGAATGGCAATAAAAAGGAACCAACTATTGATACGTGCAAGACCTTGGATAAAACTCAAGGGCATTATGTTATATGATCACATGTTATATGATTCCAATTATATAACATTCTCAAAATGACAAAATCGTAGAGATGAAGAACAGATTAGTGGTTGCCAGGGGATAGAGATGGTCATTGGGAAGGGAGTAGACGTGACTATAAATGGGTTACTACAAGGGAAATCTTTGTGGCGATCGAATAGTTCCGTATCTTGAAGTGGTTGGGTGGTGGTTACACAATGCTTCACATGTGATAAAATGGCATAGAACTATACACACATTATAGCAAAGTCAATTTCCTGCTTTTGATATTGCACTATAGTTATGTGAGCTGGAACCACTGGGAAAAAC
>NW_007865859.1:0-604 GCF_000696425.1 Galeopterus variegatus
TTCCACAACATGTTGTTTAATTTCCATGCGTTTATGTAGTTTTGCAAGTTCCTTTTGTTATTGATATCTAGTTTTATTCAATTATAGTCAGAAAAACATTTTGATATGATTTCAATTTTTTTGAACTTGTGGAGACTTGTTCTGTAGCCTAATATATGGTGATTTCTAGAGAATTTTCCATGTGTCCATGAAAAGAATGTGTATTCTGCAGCTGTTGGATTAAATGCTCTGTATATGCCTGTTAGGTCCATATGGTCTATGGTGTCATTTAAAATTAATGTTTCCTTGTTGATTTTCTGTCTTGATGATGTGTCCAATGCTAACTATATTTTACCATGAACTTTTTAAAGTACCCTCATATATATACATATAGTCAAGTGTGTGTGTGTGTGTGTGTGTGTGTGTGTGTGTGTTTGTATGGGAGATGTTTTATATGTATGTGTTTTATTTTCTATGAAAGGATTTGGAATAGTATACATCAAATTGATAGTAATTATCCATAAGAAAGGGAATGACATTTTGAGAATGAAATAGGACCTTTCTCCCTTTATTGTTTCAATGTACATTTTTACAAGACTGTATTCATGCAATTTATTTTAATTAA
>NW_007865860.1:0-604 GCF_000696425.1 Galeopterus variegatus
TCTTCCCTTTTTTACAACTAACTGGCCCTTTGTTAGGTGACCAGTGTAAATCCTTGAGTTAGGGTCGGAGTCTTTTTGCTCACTGCCTGCCTCTGGTACTTATAACACTGTCTGGCCTGTGGTGGGGCTCGGTAGGTACTTGATGAAAGAACTGGAAGAGCTTATGGCATGTAATTTTGGACCTTTGGCTTTTTGCGGTCATGTTTACAAGTAGCTAAGTCCACAAGGGGCTATATTTTTACCTCCAAAGAGGTGGTGAGGTATGCGTTTCTAAGCTCCTTTTGAATCTCGGGTTGTCCCAGAATTCTAAAGGATCTAAAAGTTAGATTCAGGATAAACAAAATATAGGTGTAATTATAATTTACATGTTGTCATCCACACAGCTGGTTAGTGACAGCAACCTAACAACCTCTTAAAAAGAATAAACAAACAAATAAAAAAAATAAGCAAACCATGCCCAGGGAGCTATCTAAATAAGGTGCAAAAAAGGTCTCACTGCTCTGGGATCTTTTTATTTTTAGGTTAGTGCTGATGGTTCATCATATACTAAGCCTGCTTAAAACAGATCAAACCAATTAATACTGTCTTTTTTTTTAAAAAAAAA
>NW_007865861.1:0-604 GCF_000696425.1 Galeopterus variegatus
AAAAAAAAAAAACAACTGTTAGGTGCACTAGCCAGATTCTGATTGTGCAATAGCCAAATGACACTGGTGGCTACCATACTGATTATTGCAGATATAAACTATTTTCTCTGGCATCAAATTTCCAGGGAGTGGGTTCTCTTCTAGAGGAGCCCTGGGGCAGAGCATTGTAAGCTTTGGGAAGGAGAGAGTTCAGCTCAGGGAAAAGAATTCTGGAAAATGAACAAGAGGATGGGCCAGTTGAGAGACTCTCCAAGGCTTACTCATAACAGCAGGTCTCAAAGTGTAGTCTGTAGAACCGTTGGAATTGCTGAGACCCTTTCCCAGGATGCACAACGTAGAACTCTTTTTATCATATCACTAAGATATTATTTGCACTGACGTAAAACTTAGGAAGAATGAAGACTAAGGTGGCAAACTGCAGGGAGAGCTATTGTATTCTTCACCACCTCTTCATGCAGAAGAAAAAATAAGTCAGTTTCACTTAAACATGTCCTGGTTGAACTATTAAAACTATTAACTTTATTAAATCTCCATTCTAGAGTTTACATTTTAAAAATATGTTATATGATTAAGTTGGAAGTACACGTAAAGCCCTCCTACCACA
>NW_007865862.1:0-604 GCF_000696425.1 Galeopterus variegatus
CCTGTTGCACCACCCAGAACCTCCAGTGCGACGTGGAGGAGGAGGGATGGGGACAGCCTTGTTCCCGGCCTCAGGTGGAAAGCAGCTGTGAGGGTTCCTGCAAACGTCCTTTCAGCTTGGGGACCTCCCCTTCTGTCCCAGTTTGAGACTTTGTCATGAAGGGATGCTGAATTCTGTCAGATGCATTTGCTGAAATAGTTTCTTTCTGCAGCCTGATGCCACACGGAATTACAGCGAGTGGTTTTTGACAGTTGAACCCTTCCCAGGATAAACCTGCGCGGTTGTGACGTCTTTCTCGTAGGTTAGTGGATTACACTGGCCAAGCTCACCTGTGGTCTGTTCTCGGGCTACTGTTGGCTTTAGTGTCGGGGCTGCCGGCCTCGTACAGGAACAGACAGGCTTGCGCTTCCTGCAGGGTTCGTGTGGCGGACGTGTTATTTCTTCCCTGAGTGTTTGGCAGAATTCACCAGTGATACCACCGGGGCCAGGAGTTTTCCTTGATGGATGGGTTTTCATTCTTATTTACCATCTTTATTAACTGTGCGTTTCAAGCATACATTTGCGTCCAGGAGGCCTCCCCCACAGTGGGATAACACGTGCCTCC
>NW_007865863.1:0-604 GCF_000696425.1 Galeopterus variegatus
TTCTTGAAAAATGAATCCACAGAGAAGATGACATGTTATTTAGAGAAAGTAATTTATTTTTTAAAAAGATTTATTTTTATTTTTATTGTACATGCTTGTGGGGTAGAGTTTTGTTGCCTTAATACATGCAAATATTGTGTAATAATCTAATCAGAATAGTTAGCATATCTATCACCTAAACATTTATCATTTCTTTGTGGTTATAATGTTAAAGATCTTTTCTGGCTATCTTGAAATATACAATAAAATATCATTAGATATTGTCACCCTAAAGCACCAGCACATATTCTTCCTATCTCACTGTAACTTTGATTTTTTTTTATTGGTTACAAATATTCATGAGATACAAAACTGATTGTCCCCCCTCGTGCCCTCAATGTGAAGGCCAGATCCATACTGGCAGCATGCCCATTACCACAAATTGTGATTGAACCCCATCTCCCCCACCCAACTATCCCCAACCTTCCTCCTCCTCCCCTTTCCCCCACTCCACTTTGTTTTCTTAGGTATGTGCTCTCCCTCTGCAAGTCTAACATGCCACTGTGGTCTTTCTTTCCTTCCTTCCTTCTCTCTTAGCACCCACTTATGAGTGAGTCCATGTAGT
>NW_007865864.1:0-604 GCF_000696425.1 Galeopterus variegatus
TCCTCTCCTTAATCTGGGTGGGCTTGTGACTGACTTGACTGATGAAGCACAAAGGACATGGAGTGGTGTGACTTCCAGGGCCAAGTCACAAGGCTGGTGCAGCTCCTCGTTTGTGGAAACAGTCATTCCTTGAGTCCTGATGCACCATGTAAGATATTTGATACCGTGAAATTGCCATGCTGGAGATGCCATAGGTGGGTCCTCTGCCTGACAGTCCCAGCTGATCCACACCTTCCAGCCATCCCTGCAAGGCACCAGACGTGTGAGTGAAGCCCCCTTGGATCCTCCCGACCAGTCCATCCACCAGCTTAATGTTGCCAAGTGACTTCTGTTGGTAACACATGGAATAAAAGAATTGCCAATCCAAACCCTACCCAAATTTCTGACCAACAAAATCATGAAAAGTTAATAAAATCATTATTGTTTAAACCACTAAGTTGTGGTGCAAGTTTGTTGAACTGCAAGAGAGAACTAGAACCAAATGGTAACAGAATAAGAAAGGAAACATCTGGGAACATCAGAGAAAGAACATATTTTTAAAAATATTCCAAAATATTTCTCAGAATTCACAGACATGCATATACACATACACAAACATTGCAGG
>NW_007865865.1:0-604 GCF_000696425.1 Galeopterus variegatus
CCACAAAACCCATTTCAGAATGACAGAAGAAGCATCTGCTCTATGATAATATTGGGGGACCCCATCACATCTCTTAGCATTGGATAGATCATATAGGCAACAGGGGGACCCCATCACATCTCTTAGCATTGGATAGATCATATAGGCAACAAATTAACAAAGTAACCATTATTCTTTCAGAAGGAGAGAAGAAATCTAGGGTGATTAGAGGGGGGCCAGGGAGGGAAAGGGGGATGGTGAGGGATTGGACAAGGGGCATAAAGAATAATTACAATTTGTAACAATATATGCTAGTAATATTGATTTGATCAACATATCTCAATGTTGAAACCCAAAAATATGTGTAATCAATTGTGATTCAATAAAAATTAAAATTAAAAAAAAAACTAACAGAAGAAAAGGGAAAAATAAACAAACCCACATTCATAGTGAAAGATTTCAAGACTCTGCTCTTGATAATTGATAGAACAACTATACACACACACAAAAATGAGTAAATATATAGAATATTTAAAAACAAAACAAAACAAAACAAAAAAAATGGGGCCGGCCCGGTTGCGCACTGGATAGTGCGCCGCTTGGGAAGCGCGGTGGCGCTCCCGCC
>NW_007865866.1:0-604 GCF_000696425.1 Galeopterus variegatus
AGGTCCTAAAATCAAGGTGTTGGCAGGGCTAGTCCCTTCTGGAGCCTGTGAGAGAAGAATCTGTTTTCTCACCTTTTCCAGCTTTCAGTGGTCACCTGCTCATGACCCCTTCGGCCACCTTCACTCCAGTCACTGCCTCCGGCACTGCATCACCTTCTCTGACACCCACCCCTCCCGCTTCCTTCTTATAAGGACCACTGTGATGACATTGGGACCACCTGGATAATCCACGATAGTAATCTTCCCATCTCAAGGTCCTTAAGTTGATCACAGGTTCTGGTGATAGGGCACAGGTATCTGTGGGGCAGCTATTACTCTGCCTTCTGCAATTGCTGGGTAATAATAGTTCGTTGTGTGCTTGTCTGGTGTGCTTACCCCATCACCAGTGGGAGGACAAGAGCATGTATTGAAATTCTCCAGCCTACCAACTTTTCTCTCAGCAGAAACAGAACACATACTGCACTTTAAGGTGAACTAAAAAGATAAAAAACCAAAATACCAAAAGAGAAGGAAAACCCCCTTGTATTTATTACATTTATTTTAAAAAATAATTTTATTCAGGTATAACTTACGTACAATAAAATGGTTTTGTTTTAGGTGGACT
>NW_007865867.1:0-604 GCF_000696425.1 Galeopterus variegatus
CCTTTCTCCACATCCTCGTCAGCATTTGTTATTCTCTGTCTTTTTGATAATAGCCAGTCTAGCTGGGGTGAGATGATACCTCAGTGTGGTTTTGATTTGCATTTCCCTGACGCTGAGTGGTGTCGAGCATTTTTCCATGTTTCTTTACCTCACAAACAAATATGATCAAAAACAAACAAATAAATAAATAAATTCCTGATGTAGTTTTAAAAAAGAAAAGAAAAGAAAAAGAAAGAAAGAAATGTATCCTAGTGACTGGGGCAGGAAAGTCTAATTCCATGAGGTCTGGGTCAGGTCACAGAAAAGCACTCTTATGATCCTGATTCAGTTCATCACTTAGAAAATTGCTCTTCTTGAGTTCCCTCCCATCCTTTTCAATTCCTAATCTCTCCTCCCCTGCTTGCTATGGAGCAGGAAGCTGTCCGTGCCTCCATTACTGAGGAGAAGAGAAGACCTACTAGTCAAAATACCTTAATCTCGTTGAGAAGCCACAGAACGACCCTGTCTTGCAGTTGATATGTGTAGAAGCCCCATCACTGTAAACCGAGAAACTCTGAAAGCCTGAGGTCATTTGTTTTGCTGCTGTTGTTAAAATGTGAGCTCA
>NW_007865868.1:0-604 GCF_000696425.1 Galeopterus variegatus
CAACCATAATATAAAATAAGTTTAATGGTGTACTAGTCTGTTTCTGTTGCTTGTATCAGAACACCTGAAACTGGGTAATTTATAAAGAAACAAAGTTTATTTCTTACAGTTTTGAAGGCTGGGAAGTCCACAGACCAGGGGGTGCATCCAGAGACAGCATTCTTGATGGGAACTCTACAGAGTCCTGTGACAACCTGGGTATCACATGGCAAGGGCTGAGCAAGACAGATGACGTTCTCACTTGCTCTGTTTTTAAAGCCATCAGAACCACACCCATTACTCCTCGAATGGATCAATCCATTCAGGAAGCACAGTCCTCATGATCCAATCCCCTCTTAAAGGTCCCTCCTTTCAAATGCATAATTGGATATCTCACCCTCTTACAACTGTTACAATGGGGGCCAAGATTCCCGTACAAGAACTTTTGGGGGACACATATGGCCCAAAGCAAATGGTAATTCTCAAATATTTAAATATTCAACAAACATTTTTTAGGTGCCGACTATCTTTCTTGGGTATTAGGAATACCAGCAAGAATAGAGCACAATCCCACTCATAATAAATCTTTATAGGTTGTTTCATAAATAAAAAGAAAAGAATGTAG
>NW_007865869.1:0-604 GCF_000696425.1 Galeopterus variegatus
GCTGAGAGAGGTAAACATGCTGCCCAGCATGAGCAAGGGGAGCAGAAGACTGTGGAAGGGTAGTGGGGAGGGAAACATGGTCTGCAGCCATTGGGGCAGCTGATTGTGTGGGCTCTGCAGCAGGGCTCATGCCCTGGGCCCACCAGCACTCCCTTGGAGTACCTCTGTCTTCAGTAGGCACTGAATTTGGATTCCTAGAGCACTGTTGGCTTGGAGCTGAGGGAATTGTTCTTGAGAATGCCTGTTTGCTCTTCTCCTCTTTTTTTTTGTTTTTTGTTCTTCTGCTTAGTCAGCAAACTGGGTCATGAGTCCTTTCTCACTCTCTCCTCTGATCAGACTCTCCTGCACCCCTTCCCCAATGCCCTCCTTTCCTGGAGGGGACAAGACGTAATTTTCTGACATCAGTAACTGGAAGAGGTTGAGGACAGAGCTATATAAGAGCAGAGTTTTAGTATGTTATTGAAGTTAAGCTGGTGTACATTCAAATTAGAGTGGTATAACATTAGGATAGTAAATAAAATCCCCATAGTAATCACAAAGAAAATAGCTATAGGATGTTCACAAAAGGAAATAAAAAGAGAAATAAGATTTGTCACTATGGAAA
>NW_007865870.1:0-604 GCF_000696425.1 Galeopterus variegatus
TCATGAATGATTGTTGAATTTTATCAAATGCTTTTTCAGCATCAATGAAGATGATCATATGTTCCTTGTGTTTGATTTTATTAATATGGTGTATTACACTTATTGATTTGCATATGTTGAACCAACCTTGCTTCCCTGGGATGAATCCCACTTGATCGTGGTGAATAATTTTACATATGTGTTGTTGTATTCTGTTAGCTAGTATTTTATTGAGGATTTTTCATCTATATTCATCAAGGGTATCGGCCTGTAGTTTTCTTTTTTGGTTATGTCTTTACCTGGTTTTGGTATCAGGATGATGTTTGCTTCATAGAATAAGTTTGGGAGAATTGCGTCTGTTTCAATCTTTTGGAATAGTTTGTAAAGAATCGGTGTTAATTCCTCTTTGAATGTTTGGTAAAATTCTGCTGTGAATCCATCTGTTCCTGGGCTTTTCTTTGTTGGGAGTCTTCTGATAACAGCTTCAATCTGCTTTATTGTTATTGGTCTGTTCAGATTTTCTTCATCTTCATGGCTCAGTTTTGGGAGCTTGTGTGGGTCCACAAATTTATCCATTTCCTCCAGATTTTCAAATTTGTTGGTGTATAGTTGTTTATAGTAGTCT
>NW_007865871.1:0-604 GCF_000696425.1 Galeopterus variegatus
TGTGGGATCCGAACCCTCGGGTGGGAGCGCCACTGCGCTTCCCAAGCGGCGCACTATCCAGTGCACCACCGGGCCGGCCCATGTTGTGTTATATTTTACACACACACACACACACACACACACACACACACACACACACACACACAAATGCTGTATATGTGAATATTTTGTTAAGAATTTTTGCATCAATGTTCATGAGAGATATTGCTCTCTTTATGTTTTTCTCCTCCTCCTCTCTTTCTCCTTCTCCATTTTCATACTACCTCTGACTTTGATATTGGGGTAATGCTGGCCTCATATAGTGAATTGAGAAGTACTACCTCCTCTTCTATTTTCTGGAGAAGATTTTGTAAAATTGTTGTTATATCTAAATGTTTGATGGAAACCACCAATGACATCATACTAATGATGACTTTTTGGGAAGAATTTAAATTATAAATTCAAGTCCTTTAATAGTTTTAAAACTATTCAGAGTATGTATTTCTTCCTGATTGAATTTTAGTCATTTGTGTCATTAAGGAATTGGTCCATTTCATTTAAAATGGAAATTTATGGCCATAGAAGAATTGGTCCAGTTGTTTTTCCTTCCTTCCTTCCTTCCTTC
>NW_007865872.1:0-604 GCF_000696425.1 Galeopterus variegatus
TAAACAATCAGCTCTCGTGGGAACTAATAGAGCGAGAACTCACTCACTACCCCTCCTCCCCGAGGGAGAACATTAATCCATTCATGAGGGATCCACCCCCAGACTCAAACAGTTTCCAACACTGCCGCATTGGAGATCAAATTTCCACATGAGTTTTGGAGGAGACACATCCAAACTCCATCAACATCACATATCTTTTTCCTTCCTTCCTTCCATCCATCTCTGTCTCTTCCCCTGTCTCTTTCTTTCTACCTCTACATATAGGTGGTTTCCACAAGGGGCAGGACCTTGCCTTGTTGCCTCTATATCCCACATACTTGGAATAGTACTTGGCACATAGTAGGTTCTCTATGAATTTTTTTTTTAATTATTGATTGAATGACTGAGTGAAGTAATTACAATAAGTTGTGTGTTATCTCAGGAGCAGTAGCACAAAGGCAGTATTAGTGATGGCTGCTCAGTGATGTATTGGAAAAGATTTCCATCTGTCTGAGATTTAAATTCAGTCCTGCCTAATAGCCAGCACTTGGACTAGACTTTTCTTTTCTTTTTTTTTTTTTTTTTTGTCCTTTTTGAGACCGGCCACACCGCGCTCAGCCAGTGA
>NW_007865873.1:0-604 GCF_000696425.1 Galeopterus variegatus
TACAGTAAGCTTTTCACAACTCCGGGGGCACTCTGCATGAAGTGGTCATCACAGATCTCTACCGCTATTCTGTTTGTCTGTGGATGGCAGGGAAGTGCCTCAAGGAAAGGGGACCTTTTCTAAGTCTTTGAGGTAGGGGCAGGCCTGGCTCCCACACGCAGCAGGCGAACTCCTCTCCTGTCGCACTCACACCTGTGCTCCTGCCCAGAGATTGTGAGTGTGGGGCCATGAAGTCATATACTCTAGTTCCTCAGTCATGATATAACTTCAGCGTTCCAGAGAAACAATGTTAGGCTTTGATCATTATATTGTTAAAATCAAGATTCACTATATTGACACCATTTCCTTAATTTGATGAAGAGATCATAATATAATGAATAATAATAAGCAAACACTGCCTCATATGATATATTTTTAGTGAATTCATGCCTGCTTCTGGTGAGCCTTTAGAAGCCATGGATTTAATTTGCTATTTTAGAATTTTTTCTGGGAATTATATAAATTTATAATTTTGCAATTTCAGAAATGCACCATTAAAAAATAGTAACATCTGCCCATCATCAGTTTTCTGCACTTCCCTAATTTTACCTTATTTCTAAAGATC
>NW_007865874.1:0-604 GCF_000696425.1 Galeopterus variegatus
GATCTTTTGAAAGACAACAGCAAATATTCATTTTTTTCTCATTTCTTTAGACATATGATTGCGGTTCTATTCTGATGCAATATTTTACAAATTTATTCAAAATGAGAAATAATCTGCATAGGTTTTACTATTGTTATATTAAGTACAAAGTGCAAAGTTTCCCTGTTTTTCAAGTGCGTAAACCTAAAGATCCAGTCAGTTCTTCTTAAAACCACCACAATCCTATTAATTCCAGTCTCTCAAAACATATTACAAAGTTAAGGTATTTTTTAGTGTGAGTTCTTATTCTGTTTAAACATATTAACATTAGATTTTGGGGGGCAGATTGTCTTTACTGCTAAGAGAAGAGCTACATCTTCATTTTACTAAAAATCAAAATTAGGAATGTCTACATACACACAGAGATATGCAGTTGCTGACACTTTTCTCCTAAAATGAATGTTATTCTATTACTGGTTTCTATAACCTTTCTGGTGTCCAGTGTCCTCTGTCAGTAGCAATAGTGGTTTAAGCTGTGGCACCCAGAATTGACAAAGCAGCAGTTTCCTCACCAAACTGATTTTGAGGCTTGATTTTAGCTGTGGTTCTGCCAGCAAAGCTTCCC
>NW_007865875.1:0-604 GCF_000696425.1 Galeopterus variegatus
CTCATTTCCATTAAACATATGTTGTAATTTAAAATTAATCAATCTATGGTATTGCTCATGACTCTACTTTGCTTTCTATGCCTATTAATTCCATTCTAGAATATTATAATTCTGCTAATTTGCACTTTAGTACAGTAACTGTAATAAGAAAACTCAATAGAAAAGATTCCTTTTACTTCAACACATCTTAGCCTCTGGCATAAAAGAAAATACCCATTGCTGTGAGATTCACAAGAACGTTTTCCTAATAGGAATTCTAGGATCCTATGCAAGACTCTTCCAGTTTATCAAAAGGAATTCTGACGCCCAGCAGGTATTTTCTAAAGCCTGTTCTGTAAGACTCCATAAGCTTGTAAACAGAATGCCACCCCCCACATAGGCAAGATTCTGTTCATTTTGAGGTCTTTAATGTTCTTCAATTGCCTGATACTATTTTTGAACCCTGCTTTTAAGTATTACCTTTTAAAAATCTTCTTTGATCACGGAAAAAGTTGAGTGGACTGAGCTCCACGTTTCTGAACTAGACTTGCCAAGCAGCTTGATGTTCAGAAGTTGGATTACTCTGGAGCACAATGATTTTTTAACGTGCTTTTTGCACTCCGAG
>NW_007865876.1:0-604 GCF_000696425.1 Galeopterus variegatus
ATAAGTGATAAAATGCATGTTTTTAACAGCCCAATTTAGAGGTTTAGTCATGTCTTGCTCAAGCACTGGTCCTTGAATATTTTTTAGTGCTTATCTAAGAATCTTTGAATCTTAACAGTGGGAAATGAAACTAATGACCACCCAGCCCAATACTTACTTGAGGAATAATCAATTCCCCTTTACAAAATCACCAATAAATAATCCTTTTAACAGTAAGCTAAAGGACCATTCTTTTTTTTCATATATAGTACATTCCTAAATGGAGCTCTATAAAAATAAACCCTCATAAACAATAAGATTTAGGGAACTTCCAGTTTGGGGAACAGATTGGTATGCTGTGATGGTAGCATGCCCAGAGAGCACAGGGAAGATCTGGGTTATCCCTCCTCTACCCCTATTACCTTTCCCTATGTATCTCTTTCACTTGGCTATCTCGGATTTGTATCCTTTATAATAAACCAGTAAATTTAAGTAAAGAACCTAAGGAAGGGGTTTTGTGAACCTCTGAACCTGCAGTCAGCCAGACAGAAGTGTGGATCACCATGTGACCCCACTTGTGGGTATCAACTGAAGTGGGAGTCTTGTGGCAGTCCTGTGGAATGGA
>NW_007865877.1:0-604 GCF_000696425.1 Galeopterus variegatus
AACTGTGAGAATACAATGAAGGTTCTTCAAAAAATTAAAAATAAAACAATCATACACTTTTATTTTTTTGTCTTTTAGGTGACCAGTAAGGGGATCACAACCCTTGGCTTGGTGTCGCCCACACCATGCTCAGCCAGTGAGCGCACCGGCCATCCCTATATAGGATCCGAACCCACGGCAGGAGCGCCACTGCGCTCCCAAGCGCTGCACTCTCCCGAGTGTGCCACGGGTCAGCCCAAACAATCATACACTTTAAATCTTATAAGTCATCATAAAAATCACTCTAATAGAAGATATCTTGCTTATTATAAAAAATAATTTTACCTCCACTTCACTTATACCCACTCAAAACTTGGTACATGTCCCAAAGTGAAACAGTTAAGTAAACACTGAAAACTAAACAGATAAACAAACAGACAAGTTACACTGACTACCTCATCTAAATACTGTTAACCACCCACAAATATGTAAAAAATACAAGCTAAAATCTGTATATCTGAATATTTAACACTTGGCAGGTATTAGGTTTAATATTTCAAATATACAAATGTTAAATAACCACACCGAATAGAGATTTGGAAGTAAATTGTGTTGTGGGTGGTAT
>NW_007865878.1:0-604 GCF_000696425.1 Galeopterus variegatus
AGATCGTTTCATCTATTAAAGATACAATGAAAAAAAAATTAAAGCACCTAGAAAATTTACAATATAGGTAATTCCTTAATGTCACCAAATGTCTAGTCAGCATTCAAATTTCCCCAATTTTCTGTCTTATTTTTTCCTCTTTTTAAAATTTTATATTTATATATATTTATTTTAGAAATATCTTTTTTTCTCCCTCTTATTTTTTCCTCTTTGTTTGGTTTGAATCAGGATCCAAACGAGATTAACTTTTTACTAAATGCATACTCAGTTTCTGTTTTATAGTACACTTTGGGAGGCAGACAGTTGGCAAACTATTCATGGTAGCAAATTCATATTTATTAAATTTCACTTTCCAAACAAAAATTTTTTTTCAAGGTTTCTTTTCTTCTCTGTCAGTTCCCTGAAATTCTAGGACTCCCCTGGTATTTTTTTCTGGGGAAAAAATAAACTTTTTTTTTCTACTTTGAACATACTATTAGAGATGATTCTAAACACAGGCCAAGAAAAAAATAATACATGAAAAAAGATATAGATCTTTGAGTATTTAGTTGTGAATTATCTGTTGCAGAATAGTTTCAATAGTATCAGAAAACTTTGACAACCT
>NW_007865879.1:0-604 GCF_000696425.1 Galeopterus variegatus
TTTTTTTAAATCTGTTCACCAAGCATTTGCTGGATAATTACGGTGTGCCAATTTCTGTGCCTGGAAACACACAAAGGGATACGGCACGGTCTCTGCCATTCAGTGGTTTACAGTCTAGTAGGAGGGACACGTACATACGTGTATCCAGTCGTCACCTCATGTGTAAAGTTGGCGCAACCACAGTACCCAGTTCTTGAGGTGCTTGTGAGGCCAGGCCATGGAGCACATAGGCCAGAGGCAGTTGCTGAGAGCCTGACTCAAGACAGGCTCTCACTTAGGTAGGGTTGCATAGTACTATGTTCAGATGAAGAGACTAAGGCTCTGAGAGGGGAAGAGATTTGCTGGCTCACAGCACAGTCGGAATTCGAATTCAGATCTGATCCTTCTCCTACCACATTACACTTACGAAGTCTGAGCACTTTTGTATTTCCTCTTCCAGGCCAGGGCAACTCACCGCAGCCCGAGAAGAGACTTTGCTTTAATTGGTTTCTGTGTACACTGGGAATTAAAGGTTGCCCGGGAACATGCTAACTCTTCTGCTTATTAGTTTTCTAGACCATGTCAGATGGATTCCCTGTCTTCTACTCCATTTCAATTTTCCACA
>NW_007865880.1:0-604 GCF_000696425.1 Galeopterus variegatus
TCAAAGAGGGAAATGGAGGGTACCAAAGCCAAAAGGGGAACAACTCAGGAAAGCCAGGTCAAGCCTGTCATTGACTCGAAGGCCAGAAGAGAGAGCAAGGAGTGTGAAAGACAAGAAAACAAAAACAAAGAAGCCAGGAGGGGAGCCTGGAATTGGCATGGAAGCCAGGGCAATTATGTAGTCATGTTGGTGAGCTCTTTGGAGTCCTGGGCTGCCTCTTACAGGAGCAGTGACACCTTGCAATGGCTCTTTAGAGATCCCTGGTGTATAAAAACTTTGTTTATATCCACTATCTCATGATCATGGCTTATGCTGTTATTATTGGATGACGTTCACTCAGTAGCCTAGAAGGGCTAGGTCAGAGGCTGTAAAAACAAATGGTATGCATCCCACAGATGGGAAATTTTTTTAATGTGAATTATTTGACATAATTTTACGTTGGTAAATTGCACATAAAAAAATCTATATTTACAATTGTCTTGAGAAATTTGAAGATCTGAGAAAATTGAGACTGCAGTCATGCATGGCTACATTCAGCCAGAGCTAAGCCCCCTCTTTGGTGAGGCCACAGGTTCTTGGTTCATTACAGTCCATCTGGCCTGCT
>NW_007865881.1:0-604 GCF_000696425.1 Galeopterus variegatus
AACTTAGATGTAAAGTAGAACTTCCTGATAATAAAAGATATTTGAGAGGAATGACAAAAAACACTAAAATCTTTTTTTTTTCTTGAGAATAGAATATGTTCATCTCTATAATATGATCAAGTTTGTTCTTATTTTGTGGATAATATATAAATTTCCTTTCACATCTCTGAGTCTATATTTTTCAAACTCCAACACTAGCTTGGTCCAAATCCTGGCTATAACTTGTTACTCATTGACTTTGGGTAAGTTAGTCACTTAAAAACATTGTATCATTTTTCTTTTTTTTTATTTGAAACAATTGATTATGCACATTTTGAGGTTCAGAGTTGACTATCAATACTCATGTACAATATGTGATAATCAAATCAGGATAATTAACATAATAATCATCTTTGTGTCCATTAACCAAATATTTATTAGCCCCCTCCCCCTTTCCTACCTCTAGTAACGACAATTCTATTCTCTCCTTTTTAAAGTTCACCATACTATTGTGATTCTTTTTTTTCTTTCTTTCCTTCCTTCCTTCCATCCTTCCTTCCTTCATTCTTTCTTTGCTCTGACTTATGAGTAAGAACATGCAGTATTTCTCTTTCTGTGCATGGCT
>NW_007865882.1:0-604 GCF_000696425.1 Galeopterus variegatus
TTCTTTTTGTTTTGTATAAATTTTGCTTTTAACATATAAAAGTCCAAGCCTGAAAATTTTAGAATACAAAGCCAAAAGCATAATCCATAAGAAAAATTAAATAAATTGGACTTTCTCAAAATTGAAACATTTGCTCTGCAAACAACACTGTTATGAGAATGGAAAAAGAAGCATAGACTGGGAGAAAATATTTATAAATCATATATCTGACAAAGGACTTGTGGCTGATATATGCAAACAACTCTCAAAACTCAACAATGAGAAAAAAAACAACCAACATTTTCTAATGGCAGAAGATTTGAACAGACACTTTACCAAAGAAGATATACAGATGAAAAATAGCACATAAAATGATGCTCAATATCATTAGTCATTAGCGAAATGCTAATTAAAACCACAATGAAATCCAACTGTACACTTATTAGAATGGCTAAAGAAAACACACAAAAAATCCTGGTGATACCAAATGTCGTTGAGGATGCAGAACAACAGAAACTCTCATACATTACTGGTGGGGATGCAAAATGGTACAGCCACACTAAGAATAGTTTCACAGTTTTTATGAAGCGCAATAGACATGTAACTCAATAATCCCACTCCTAGA
>NW_007865883.1:0-604 GCF_000696425.1 Galeopterus variegatus
CGCGGCGGGAGCGCTGCTGCACTCCCAGCGCCACACTCCCCCGAGTGCGCCACGGGCTCGGCCCCAACAATTCTTTATTGATTTTCTTAGTGATTATAGCCATCTTAGTATATGTGAAATGCTGTGTTGTGGTTTTGCTTTGTATTTGTCTGAGCATCTTTTCATGAACTTATTAGACAGTTGTGTATCTTATTTTGGAGAAATGTCTGTTAAGATATTTTGCCCATTTTTTAATTGGATTGTTTGTCTTTTTATTGTTGAGTTGTAAAAGTTCCTTAAATATTCTAGATTTAAGTCTCTTATCAACTTAATGATTTGTAAAAGTTTTCTGCCATTCTGTGGATTGTCTTTTCACTTTCCTGATGGTGTTCTTTGAGAAAAAAAGTTTCTAATTTTTATGATGTCAATTATTTTTCTTTTGTTGTCTGTGCTTTTAGTGTTACAGTTAAGAAACCAATAACCAATACAAGGTTACAAAGATTTGCATATTTATAGTATTCTAAGAGCTTTATGATTTGGGCTCTTTCATTAAGTTCTTTGATTCATCTTTTTTTTTTTTTTCGTTAAATTTTTATTTTGTCAATATACAATGTATATGATTATT
>NW_007865884.1:0-604 GCF_000696425.1 Galeopterus variegatus
TTTGAGAGGAATGTTCACTTGAGTGACAAAAACAAAGCTTCCTTCATTGGAGAATGTGACCCGCAGGCTTTTCAGTGGGGGACCAGGAGGCATGCAACCCCTAGCAAAAACATGGAAACATTTCTGGAATAATGATCATTGAAATAACTTCAGAAAACTTTAATTGAGTGCTTATTACATGCTGGAGCCTTTTCTTTAACCTATCATTTACAATTATTTTCTGATGTTCTACTAAGTAAGAACAGTCACTGTACCCATTTTTCAGATGAGGAAACTGTGACCCAAAGAAATTGTTCAAGCTGGAAGGGCAGAATTCAAGCCCACATCTGCTCAATTTCAGAGATTTCTCTAAATGACTTCTCTGATATACAGTTTTTCAGATGCTTTGGCCAAAACGTTTTACATGAAATATTACAGAACAGAATGCAAAATCTCACGAAATTTTAAGAAAATATGACATAGCCAAATAAAATAAAAATAAAGAAAGAAAAATCATGCGGGGCAGAAACAAATCACTTTCAGTTACTTCTCCTAGACCAAAATTCCCTCTCCTTTTTAGAGGAAAATCTATTTTCTCCAATCTTGATTTCTGTGAGGAGTAATT
>NW_007865885.1:0-604 GCF_000696425.1 Galeopterus variegatus
TTAAAGATTCCAGACATATCCCATGTAGTCTTAGGTTGAAATGCTGACCCTTGCCTAAGGAAATTACTAATTATATGTTAATATTTTCCTTACTTAGTTTATACTGAAGTCTACTCACAATTGCAAACTATTCTTGAATTGCAGTTTTTCTCCTAACAGAATGCTCTCATTTTTTCCTCTAAGAAGTGATTTTACTTAAAAATAATATCATATATAGAAAAAGGAACAACAATAAGATAATAGGCATGTGTGTACCCACCATCAAGATTAACCAGATGTTGACATATCTGCTTCTAGCATTTCATTTAAAAAGAGAACTAAAATGATAGGTGTGATTAACTAAAGTTCTCTTGCCATTTTTCTCATTTTTCCTTCCCTAGAAGTAGGAAGGACCCCAAGGTTGACAAGTTCCACTTATGTTTATACTATATATTTATGTCATTATAGTATTAATATTTTTAAATGTATATTTTATATACATTAAGCTTTACATGCTTTCTTACTGCATGTATTCTTACTGAGCCTTAGAATTATTAATATTTTCATAATGATACATGTATCACTCATTTATTTGCAGTACTTTGAAGTTTTATATGAACAAATA
>NW_007865886.1:0-604 GCF_000696425.1 Galeopterus variegatus
AAAAAGTTGGTTTTTAGAAAAGATAAATAAAATTGACAAACCATTAGCACGGCTAACAAAACAAAGAAGAGAGAAGATTCAAATAACAAAAATTAGAAACGAAAAAGATGATATTACAACTGATTCATCTGAAATACAAGGAATCATTCGAGACTACTATAAACAACTATATGCCAACAAGTTTGAAAATCTGGAGGAAATGGATAAATTTCTGGACACACACAAGCTCCCAAAACTGAGACATGAAGATGTAGAAAATCTGAACAGACCAATAACAATAAAGGAGGGCTGGCCTGGTGGCTCACTCGGTAGAGTGCAGCGCTTGGGAGCACGGCAGCGCTCCCACCGAGGGTTCGGATTCCATGTGAAGACCGGTCCACTCACTGGCTGAGTGCGGTGCGGGCACGACACCGAGGGTTGCAATCCCGTTGCCAGTCGTGGTACGGGTGCGACACCGAGGGTTGCGATCCCATTACCAGTCACGAAAAAAGACAAAAAAAAAGGAAAAAAAAAATAACAATAAAGGAGATTGAAGCTGTTAATAGAAAGTTCCCAACAAAGAAAAGCCCAGGACCAGATGGATTCACAGCAGAATTTTACCAAA
>NW_007865887.1:0-604 GCF_000696425.1 Galeopterus variegatus
GTGTGTGTGTGTGTGTGTGTGTGTGTGTGTGTGTGTGTGTGTGTGTGTGTGTGTGGAGTGATCTATGTATAAGATTATGCATCTGCAAACAGGGACAGCTTGACTTCCTCCTTCCCAATTTGCATGCCTTTTATTTCCTTCTCATGTCTAATTTCTCTGGCTAGGACATCTAGTACTAGGTTGAATAGGAGAGGTGAAAGTTTCTTGTTCTTGATCTTGGAGGGAAATAATTCACCTTTTCTCCATTCAGTATGATATTAGCTGAGGGTCTGTCATATATGACTATTATTGCACTGAGTTACATACCTTCAATATTTAGTTTAAGATTTTTTTATCATGAAGAAATGTTGAATTTTATGAAACTCTTTTTCTGTGTCATTTGAAATGATCATGTCATTTTTGTCTTTCTGTTAATGTGGTGTATCACATTTATTGATTTGTGGGTGTTAAAATATTCTTGCATCCCTAGGATAAATCCCACTTGATCATAGTGAAAGATCATTTTAATGTGCTGTTGAATTCAGTTTGCCAGAACCTTGGTGAGGCTTTCTGCATCTATGTTCATCAGGTATATTGGCCTGTAATTTTCTTGTTTTGTTTTGTT
>NW_007865888.1:0-604 GCF_000696425.1 Galeopterus variegatus
TGTGTTAATTCAAAAAGCCTGTCTTCTAGTTTGGAGATTCTTTATTCTACTTGTTCTGCCCTGCTGTTTTTACTCTTGGTTTTATTTTTTATTTCATTGAATGAATTATTTGCTCAATTTATTATTATTATTATTATTATTACTATTGTTGTTGTTGTTGTTATTATTATTATTATTATTATTATTATTACTATTATTGCTTATCTCTCTTTGTTGAATTTCTTATACATGTCCTCAATTTTTTTTTACTTCATTCTGATTGCAATTGAATTTTTCATCCATCATTTGAACTTTCCTCAGTATTGCCCTTTGGGAATCCTCCTCAGGCAGTTCATCAATTTCTTGTTTGAGGTCTGGTATTGGAGAACTCTTCCTTTGTGGGACTCAAGCTTCCTTGTTTTTTCGTGCTTGTCATATCATTGTGTTGACATCTGGGCATCTGATAGTGTTGTCACTTTCTTTAATTCTAGGAGTGGTTTTGAAGGGAGAGACTTTCCTGTAGAAGTATTCTATATTGACAGTTGGGTTGTGCATTTTAAGTTTGTATTTGAGTGAGTGTGTAGTGAAAACTTTATGTAACTTCTTAAACTGTATTCAATCTTGG
>NW_007865889.1:0-604 GCF_000696425.1 Galeopterus variegatus
GGCTTCTTTGCCTCAACATGTTTTTGAGATTTTCCCATGTTGTATGTATCAGTAGTTCTTTACTTTTCATTTCTTTTTATTATCACAGTTTGTTTATCCATCCTTCTGTTGATGGGTGTTGGGGTTGTTTCCAGTTTGGGGCTATTCTGAATGAAGCTGTTATAAACAGTCATGTACAGGTCTTTACATGAAGATGTTTTCATTTTTCTTGAGTGAATACATAGGGTCTTTGGTCATAGAATGCTAGGTATGTGCTGTGCCATGGGGATAAGTATATGTTTATTTAATCTGCCAAACCATTCTCTAAAGTGGTTGTACTGTTTCACACCACCACCACCTACGTGTAAGAGTTCTAGTGGTTCCATATCCTCGTCGCATTTGATTTTTTTATTTTAGCCATTCTACTGGATTAGCTGGTATCTCATTGTGGTTTTAGTTTGCATTACCCTGATGACTAATGGTGTTGCGCACATTTTCATGTGATTATTGGCCATTTATGTTTCTTTCTTTCTGAAATGCCTGTTTAAGTCTTTTGCACACTTCTTATTGAGTTGTTCATCTTTGTAATTTTTATTTGGGGAGTCCTTTGTCAGATATACGTATT
>NW_007865890.1:0-604 GCF_000696425.1 Galeopterus variegatus
AGCAAAGGAAACAATCAACAGAGTGAAACGACAACCTACAGAGTGGGAGAAAATTTTAGCTGACTATGCATCCAATAAGGGATTAATATCCACAATATACAAGGAACTCAAACAATTACACAGTAAAAAAACACACAATCCAATTAAAAAATGGGCAAAGGAGATGAACAGACATTTTTCAAAGGAAGACATACAAATGACCAACAGGTACATGAAAAAATATTCAACATCACTATTCATTAGGGAAATGCAAATTAAAACTACACTGAGATACCATCTCACTCCAGTCAGACTGGCTATAATCAAAAAGATGGTGAATAACAAATGCTGGTGAGGGTGTGGAGAGAAGGGAACACTCCTACACTGTTGGTGGGACTATAAATTAGTACAAACACTATGGAAAAGAGTATGGAGGTTTCTCAAACAACTACAGATAGATCTTCCATATGATCCATCAATCCCACTTCTGGATATATACCCAGAAATCATCATGTCGAAGGGATACCTGCATTCCCATCTTCATTGCAGCTCTATTTACAATACCCAAGACATGGAACCAACTTAAATGTCCATCAATGGATGATTGGATAAGGAAACTGTGGTA
>NW_007865891.1:0-604 GCF_000696425.1 Galeopterus variegatus
CCTGTATTTTAAGAGCAAGATTTACTTACCTGGAAATTTTCACCCTCAATTCCAAATTTATTTAAGTCCTACAATTTGGGAATTAACAACACTTGAGGGGCTTCAAAGGAAGAAGATGACTCAAGAAACTGAGGGCAGTGGAACCATAGAGTTCGTTGTGGGCAAATAATCCCAGGGAGGAGTTTCATGAAGGGAGGTCAACACTGTCTGATCAACAGAAAGGTCAAATTAGAATGGGGCTGAAAAGAAGTCACCGGCTGTCCGGCGCAAGCTTGTTGGTGGCTATATCAGAAGCAGCCTCCGCAGGGCCGGGGACATTAGGAGAGGACAGGAGTGAAGGCAGTGGAGCCTAGCGGTCAGGGAAGGCAGGGATAGGGAGCTTGAGGCAGGCCATCCGGGGAAGGGCAGTTTTCTTTTCTGATGGGAGTGAATTGAGCAGGTGCGTAGGAAGCAGAGAGGAGTCCAGGGACGGAGAGTGATTTGATCAGGAAAAATCTTGAATAAAGGGCCGGCCCGGTGGCGCACTGCTGTAGTGCGCCGCTCGGGAAGCGCGGCGGCGCTCCCGCCAAGGGTTCGGATCCCACATACAGACCGGTTCCCGCTC
>NW_007865892.1:0-604 GCF_000696425.1 Galeopterus variegatus
GAGCGCCGCCGCGCTTCCCAAGCGGCGCACTATCCAGTGCGCCACTGGGCCGGCCCAGGTTATTGGTATTTTTTATTATTTTTTGCTATAAGCAGTTCAATACTGAACCATCCCAATACAAAGGCATTTGTGCACATCTTTAATTGTTTCCCTAAAATAAAGTCCTAATTATGCTATTGCCGGATCAGATGATTTGTACTTTAAAATATATTTTTGATATTTATTGTCAAATTTCCTGTAGAGGTTTGCATCAATTTATACTTGCAGAATGTGCTGAATGAAAGTAACTATTTAGCCAAACCCTTGACAACACAGCTGATTCCTGATTTGCATTTTTACAAATTTGTTAGGTGAAAAACAGTATTCTTATGCTTTTAAAAGTTTTGTATTTCTTTAATTATTAGTGAGCTTATTTTTGTACCTAATTTTACACTTTTCTGGTGAATTGCCCATTCTTCATTTTCACTCATTTTGGTGCTAATGGTAATTACCAGTTTGACTTCATATTTTTCTTCCTGAGAAAATGATAACATCTTTCAATCTTTCAGTGATTGATGAAACCTAATGCTACTGATTTTTGAGTACAAAAAATAAAAATTAAAAC
>NW_007865893.1:0-604 GCF_000696425.1 Galeopterus variegatus
TGAAATTGACCATCTTAAAGTGACCGTTTAGTGGCATTTAGCACTTCCACAGTGCTATGCCACCACCACCTCTATCTAGTTCCAAAACATTTCCATCACCCCAAGAGGAAACCCCGTACCAGCTGAGTAATTCTTCTCTCCTTCCCCCTTAGCGCCTGGCAACCACAACCTGCTTTCTGTTTCCATGGATGCACCTATTCTGAATATCTCATATAAATGGAATCATACAATATGTGACTTTTGTGACTAGCTTTTTTGAGCATAATGTTTTTGAGGTTCATGCAAGTAGCATGAATCAATACTTCATTTCTTTCTATGGCTGCATAAAAGTCCATTGTATGTACGTGTCACGTTTTGTTTCTCCGTCGTCGACCAATGGAAGCCTGGGCCACCTGCACCTTTAGGCTCCTGTGAACAGCACTGCTGCGAACATTCATGTTCAAGGACTTGTTTAACCACCTGTTTTCAATTCTTTGGGGCATACACCTGGAAGTGAAATTGCTAAAACTAGTTTTCCATATACAAAATGCCCAACGTTGTAACACATTTAGGACCAATAATCTTGAAATGTCAAGTCTGTACAATGCTTATTCCCAGGGGTGAT
>NW_007865894.1:0-604 GCF_000696425.1 Galeopterus variegatus
AAATATGAAGGGGAAATAAAGTGTTTCCCAGACAAATGAAAGTTAAGGAAATTCATCAATACTAGACCTGCATTATAAGGAATGCTAACGAGAGTTCTTCAGTCTAAAAGAAGACAACACCAAAGAGCAGCAAGAAAACATTTAAAGGTACATAACTCATTGGTAAAGTGAATTTGTAGAAAACCTCAGAATACTCCAATGTCGTAAGGGTAGTGAATAAACCACTTACATCCTTAGTATCAAGACAAACCTAACAAGACAATAATAAATACAACAACTGTATAAAAGATAGTCAATAGTAAAAGTTGCATCTTGAAACAATAAATTGTCAAAAAATGGTGTGTGGGGCAGATGACACCAAAATGTAAAGCTGGTTTTGGTTTTTCCTTTTTTCTTAGATATCAAAGTTAAGTTATTAGTCTAAAATAATCTGTTATAACTAAAACATGATTTTGTCAGCCTCATGGTAACCATAAAACAAAAAACTTATAAGAAACACTAAAAATGAATGGCAGGAAATCAAAATACTCTGCTAGAAAAAAATACTCAGTCACAAAGGAAGACAGTAAAATTGGAAAAAAGAAAAAAAGGATCAACGAAACAA
>NW_007865895.1:0-604 GCF_000696425.1 Galeopterus variegatus
GGGGAGGACAAATCCTAAGAGAAACAAGCAAGGACTGGGTTAAATAGGAAGAGAGTTATCCACAGAGCTCCCGCATTCTGTGCACTAAGGGCACAGAGCAGATTCATCACTAGACTGGATCACAGCCACATCTTTAAGTGACATCTGTGGTTGTTATAAGCACTTATCCTTCTTCATTTAGCATCTTCTTTATTCAGCCCCTGCATAGTGCCCCAGGGCAGTGTGAGAGTTTACACTGCTTCCAAAGACACTGCTTGTGCTATTGAATGATTACTTGAATCTAGATCAGAATTTTATTATCCAGTGTAATGAGCAGTAGGAAGCTTGACAGGAGAAGGGACCACTCTATTCATGGACTCTTCTTAGAAATGGGAGGGACCTTAAGATTATTTAAGCCTTGAGAAGTTATGTTCATTGCATCTTTCCTTTCTTCCCTCCACTTTCCTTCCTTCATCCCTCTATCCTTTCTCCTTCCCTCCCTCTTTCACTTTCTTTCTTGCTTTCTTCATCTCCTCGCACTTCCCTCCCTCCCTACCTTCCTTCCTTCCTTTCACCCATCCCTCCTTCCTTCTTTTTTTTTTTTTTCCTTTTTGTCTTTTTTCGT
>NW_007865896.1:0-604 GCF_000696425.1 Galeopterus variegatus
TAGGGTGGGGGTGTCTGCGGGAACCTTGCCTTAGCCATTATTGGCCAAATACGCGCTTCTGTGCTTGAGGTTGCAATAGCTAGGTATTGAGACAGGATGCATGCTCTCTTGACCCAAGCTGATAAGATTATGTAAAAAACCTCCCCTCCGTATCTGCCTATAAAAGCAAGTGCTTGTGTGATAATAAATGGAACTGCCTCTACAGAACCCCCGCCACGTCTGAGTGTCCTTTAACTGGGCTGGGTGGGCCTGGTGGTGTGCTCACCTCTCTTCACAGCTCTCTTCCCCCGTCTCCTTCCAAAGGGGACAGGAGGGAAAGAGGAATCCAGGCCGTTTGCTCGCCCACTGAAAGGAACAAGGCTAGTGCTGTACGGGTTGGCCGCCGGCGGCAGACCCGACAGAGTGGTGCCCCATGTGAGGAGTTTTTAAAACTCGTGGGTGAAAGGCGAATGAGTGAGGCCCCCGGCTGCTCAGTCCTGAAAGAAGGTTGACAAAGGGTGATCAACCAGTGGAGTGGCCTCCGCAACCGCGAGGTAGTCGCCATGAAGTAATCCGCCTGCGTGTCAGGGTGAGTACCAGAACAGGGGGAAGTCCCTGCACTTCT
>NW_007865897.1:0-604 GCF_000696425.1 Galeopterus variegatus
TTTGATTTGCATTTCTCTGATGACTAGTGATGCTGAGCATTATTTCATGTACCTGTTGGCCCTTTGTAGGTCTTCCCTTAAAAAATGTCTATTCATCTCCTTTGCCCATTTTTTAATTGGATTATTTGTATTTTTAGTGTACAGTTATTTGGGTTTTTTGTATATTTTAGATATTAATCCCTTGTGGTATATATAGTTTGAACATATTTTCTTCCTTTCTATAGGTTGTCTTTCCATTCTGTTGATTGTTTCCTTTGCTGTGCTGAAGTTTTTTCATTTAATATAATCCCATTTATTTATTTTTCTTTTTATTGCATGTGCTTTTGGGGTCTTATTCTTGCCTGGTCCTGTTACTCGGAGTGTTTCCCCTATATTTTCCTTAGTAATTGTAAGGTTTCAGGTCTTATATTTAGGTCTTTAATCCACTTGAGTTGGTTTTGGTATTTGCTGAGAAGTACAGGTCCAGTTTCATTTTTCTGCATATGGATATCCAATTTTCCCAGCACCATTTATTGAAAAGGCAATCTTTTCCCCAATGTACAATCTTGCTGCCTTTGTCACAGATCAGTTGGCTGTAAGTATGTGCATTGATTTCTGGGTTTTC
>NW_007865898.1:0-604 GCF_000696425.1 Galeopterus variegatus
TAATTATGGCCGTGTACTTTAGAGGGACAGTGAGATACCACTGCATACCTATTAAAAGAACTGCAATTAAAAATACTGGCCATCCTTTTGTCCACATGAAATATATAAAGGAAAAAATAGTACTGACCACTGCAAGTGCTGCAAGGATGCAGTGCAACTACAAGTCTCACATAGTGCTGGTTGGGTGCACAATGGTATAAGCTTATTGCCAAACACTGACATTTTCTAAAATAACTTAAAGGTACACCCATCATACAATTTCATTTACTGAAGTTTATCCAAAAAAAATGAAATTATATGTCTGTACAAAGACACAAGAATGTTTATTTCATAGGAAAGGGGAGGGGACACAGGCAGAAATAAGAATGGGGAAATGAAAAGATACAGAAGAAACCTTGGATATATGGGAGAGATATTTACATATTCTTAATCATGAATATGGTTCTACAAATATACACACATTTCAATACTTGTTAATTTAATACTTGTTAATAAAGTAACTTTTTACTTGTTAATTTCAATACTTGTTAGCTTAATAAATATGAATTATTTTAAGTCAATTATATCTCCATGAATTTGTTATAAAATGCATGTAAATTATACC
>NW_007865899.1:0-604 GCF_000696425.1 Galeopterus variegatus
TGGCGGCCACTGGAGCAGCTCACCCCACCCACTCGCTTGACTGAGACTGGCAGCTCTACGCCCAGGAGCGCAGCACCCAAGAGAAGCCTTTTCAGGCCCCCAGGACTTTTCCCTGTGGAAAAAACTGCATGGGGGATAAAACAAGGGGCTGCTCAAGTCATCCCAGGCCAGTGGGTGTCTGCTGGGAGAAGCCTGAACCATCAAACCTACCTTTACAGAGAGGAAAACATGGCAGTATCTGGAACGTGGCCTTTGGAGCCTGAGAGTCAGACTCCTGAGCTGCCCCACCCTGGGACCTTCCCCATTTACTTCCTAAGGAAACGGGCACCATCTACAAGGCAGAGGAGGGCCGCGTAGGCAGGGACGTGGGCTTGGAACCAAGACCTGGCTGTGTCTCATTCCAGCCTCGGAGGTACTTTTTCATGCTCGGGGCCTCAGCCCTCAGCCCTCAGCCAAGGGGCCCTCCAGCCGCCCCTCCTGAGGCATGGACCAGTGAGTTAGGGTCAAACACAAGGAGAGGAGGGGAGAGAAGGTCATGACTTCAGGGCACGATGTAAGTCACCACCCTGGGTACCTGGAGGCACATGGTCAGCCTTCCTTGAGG
>NW_007865900.1:0-604 GCF_000696425.1 Galeopterus variegatus
AAAACTAGTGATCCTAGCACCATGTACTGAACAACTGCTTTCTGTGTATCAACTCATCAAACCATCATGACGACACTAGGAAGTGGCAATTCTTAGTCCTAGTTTACTAATTGGAAAACTAGGACTCAGAGATTTTAAGTAGCTCACCCAGTGCCATGGAGGTGGGGAATGATAGAGCCAGGATTCTGTCACAACAATCTGTCTAAACCCAAAGCCTGTGTTCTTTTTAATTCCGGTTCTTTTAGCCTCCCTATCCCCCTACTCCTTTCCTATCTCCCTGTGACCAGTGCTTATATCCGGCCCTTCTTATAGTGTTGCATCTTACCTCAAACATACTGAAACCAAACAAGTATTTTCCATGTAACTAAGTATATCTGTTCATTTTACATTTGAAGAACAGGTAATTCACCTCAGGCTGTGTCTACAGATCCACTGGAAACACTGTATGATCCATTTGGGCCAAATAGTTATTTATCATCTGACCTTCATTAGCCTCATCTTAATCAGAAGCTTATGATGGAATATTTCATTCCATTGTATCCGTATCGATTTAGTCCCTATATGTTCTGTCCAAGAAGTCACTGTAGTTCTCTCTCTCTCTGGA
>NW_007865901.1:0-604 GCF_000696425.1 Galeopterus variegatus
AGAACCTGAATATAATATGAGAAGCAATTACTCTTAGGGAAAATAAGATCAAAATCCAAGAATTAGTGTTAAAGATGTCATTTGCTAATGCTACGTGCAAGAAAGAATGGAGGTGATATGCAAAATTTGAATGATTATTACTCCTCAGCTTCCTTGGTAACACATTGCTAAGTGTGTGGACATATCCTCCAAACAGGGCAGTAAAAATCAGAAAATGTATTTTCTTTAAGTACATTAAGTATTAAGACTTTAATCATGATGCAGTGTTTCAGTGTTTGGAATATTCTGTATTGACTATGATTGGTATGTTGTTTAGGAAATGGAGAATTATATATCAAATGTGCTGAGACCCATAATTTGGAAGGATATCAAAATATTTTTCTAATGTGTATAATAAATTGTTTTATTTAATTTTGTTGAACATTTAGAGTGTCTCTAACTGGAAGTGTATATGAATGAAACATTTGCTATCATGGGCTTTGAGTTCTTCAAAGTTGTTCACTTTGTTGCAGTTTGTAATCACACTATCCATTGATATATGACAGTTACTTTTAAAATGTATTGTTACTTTATTTTGTTTTCAGATATTCTTTTTTGATAAAAA
>NW_007865902.1:0-604 GCF_000696425.1 Galeopterus variegatus
GTGGGTGGTGACTCCCAAATCATGGCCACCTGGTTGTGGTGATATGGCTGATCTACATTCTTTCTTGGCTTGGAGAACTGGGAAGGCCAGATTTGGTGACATCTCATCCTTTAAAGAATATGGAACAACCGAGTAAAGATTTGTGTCACTCTCCTACGAAACCTTCAAATGACTCAGTCTACTCAACATCGTGTTACTCTTCTTCAGGGAAGGTATCACCTTGCTCTTAAGCCAGGGGACCTAAGCCAGACTCATCTTTCTTTATTGTTATTTTTTTAATTGACGTCATTTTTATTGGTGTTTTTTATTATTTATTTATTTTTTAAACATTTTTTAATTTTAATTTATCGTTATACAACGTAGTTGATTTTCATGTCTCTTTACCAATTCCTCCTTTTGCCCCCTCCCTCTCCCTTCTCCCTACCCCATCAACATCATATCTGTTCACTTGTCTTAGGTTCAAGGAACTGTTGTGATTGTTGTGTCTTCTTCCCCCATCCCCCCACCCTTGGTTTACTTATGTGTTTGTTTTACCTCCCACACATAAGTGAGAACATGCAGTATTTCTCTTTCTGTGCCTGGTTTATTTCACTTAATATAATTT
>NW_007865903.1:0-604 GCF_000696425.1 Galeopterus variegatus
GGTTCAGATCCGTGTATGGCCAGATGCAAAAAAAAAAAAAAAAAAAAGCAATATTTCTGCATAATCTATGATCATATTAAGCAACTTAAAGTTTCCTTGTCAAATAGCAGATATGTTTTAATGGTAACATCTTTTTTAAAGAAATTTTTCCTTTATTCCATCACCATAATTTGTAATTATGTGTTTAATTATTTACAAATATCTATCTTCTTTACTAGACTGTTCTCTTCCTGATGGTAGGAGCTATGTGTTTTGTTGTTGTTTGCTGTATAGCTGTATCCCTGGTGTGTACCATACTAAAAAAAAATGAATAAATTTTCAGAATCTCCTATCTAGTCTTTCTCTTTTTTACTACTGTACTTTCACAATGTTTGAACCTGAAAGAGAATTAGCATATTCTAATGGATCTTAGAAAGAGAATGATGGTCTGTTTGCATTGTATTTAGGTAGTGTAAGGGACCACCTCATACTCATTAGCTTACTATTAAAAAGAAAAAAAACAAACAAACAGAAAATTACAAGTGTTGGTGAGGATGTGAAGAAATCAAAACCCTTGTGTACTGCTGGTAGAAATGTAAAATGGTGCAGCCACTGTGGAAAATGG
>NW_007865904.1:0-604 GCF_000696425.1 Galeopterus variegatus
GTTTTTAAAATCAGTTTAATCTTTTGAATAGAAAATACATTCACATCACTCAAAATCACAGATATGAAACACTACTGAATGAAATCATAAATGATTGTTCCACACACTGAAATAGAATAGAGAAGAGCAGTCAGCATCAGCGTAAACCTGTGGACCCCCTTCTGGACATCACTCAGCTCCACGTGGTCTCAACAACAACTTCAGCTTCGTGACAGCATGTATTAATACAATATACACACATGTGGGAGCATAAACAACTTCTCTGATTCAATAAAGAAAAAGAGAACTTATCTGACTGACTAATTTACTAACTGAACTTTTGCAAGAAGTTTTTGTAGACAAGTTGGTTTCTGAGCTTGAAATTGTGTGTGTGTGTGTGTGTGTGTGTGTGTATGAAGATAAATGTATATATAAATATGTTATAAATGCATAGCTCTAAATTGTATAGTTATATATAAATAGTTATATGATACTACATTGTTTTGTAATGTATAATATATATATGTTATTATAAATTTATGTACTAAATGTATAACAATAAGAAAATATTTATATCTAGTTATAAAATGATTCTCTAAAATCTAGTCAGCTGTGCTTTTAGAAA
>NW_007865905.1:0-604 GCF_000696425.1 Galeopterus variegatus
GCGCAGACACTACTCACAGCTCGGCGTGGACCGCACTCTGATTGCAGGCGGTTTCTGCCTGCCTCTCCCGGATCTGCACAGGTCTCCTTTAGCCTGTGTGCTTGTTCTTGGCACGCCCGTCCCCAGTTCGGCCCCACACTCTGGATGGTCGTGGTGCTGCGATCTCTGGCTTCGTTTGCCGGCTTCCCAACCTTCCCCTTCAGATGTGTCTCTTCTCCATAACCCCATCACACTGGGTCTTCTTGGGGTTTAACCTGGACCCTCTCCCACTATTTCCATGTTCTGTATCATCTACTCTTATGCCATAAAGTCCACAAAAAATCTGCTACTTCCAAGTCTGTGTCTCCTTCCCAGGCCTCCCTGCTCCCTCCGGGGCTCCCACTCCAGCCGGCTACTTGAAATCTCTTCTGTGATCTCCTCCAAGCATCTCAGCCCAACACAACCACACCTGAGCTCTTTAACAACCACGTGGTCATACGTGCTCCAGTCTCAGTTTCCAGCACACCACAGACCACCCCTTGTCCACTTGGTCACTCAGCCACTGTGCAGGGGTCGTCCCTCCTCAACTCCTGTCTCCCAAACCAGCACATCAGTAGAGCCATGA
>NW_007865906.1:0-604 GCF_000696425.1 Galeopterus variegatus
TGTATCTCATGAATATTCATAACTAATAATAAATAAATAAATAAAAATGAAAACTTAAAAAAAAAAGAGAGAACCTCTTCCTCCTTTTTAGAAAGCAAAAAGTTGACGGTCTAAAGAAACAATCAATTTACTCCAATTTCTTGTAAAATTAAAAAGTAGAAAAGGAGAATTATACAAATGTAAAAATTGAAAAGATTTCTTAATCCCACTCTACAAATCTTGAAATTTAAAAGAAATTTTTTGAAATTGAATAAAAATGCGCATAGCATTGTTTTAATAATCCTAAAAAGAATGTATTTCATGTGTAACATCCCTATTGAAACTAGAAAAAAAAGAATCCAAAAAAATCCCTAGACTAAAACTCTTCTTTTAGCCCCACTCATTAAAATCAGAACAATTCTCTTACAAAGTGTCAATTACATACTGATATGAGATCTCTGTGTATATAGTATGTAAATGTCCACACTTAAATGTGATGGGCGAAGGGCACATAGATACCAAAAATATTCCAAGAAAGGGTTGAGTGTGGTCAGCGGCAGCTGCCATCCTCTCAACAGCCCATGTTCATGATCTATGAGTCACTTTTCTTTCATTTGTTCATTCA
>NW_007865907.1:0-604 GCF_000696425.1 Galeopterus variegatus
TTTACAGTATAGTTAGGGAGGTAAATACATAATTGTGTTATAGATATCGTGAGATAATACAATGTATTGGTAGACCTTAAGAGAGGTGCTCAACTCTGCCTAAAGTGTCAGGGGTGGCTTTTTAATTTTTTTAATTTTTTAAAAACTTTTATCAAATCAAAACTGATTATACGTATTTTGAGGGTTCAACATTGAGATATGTTGATCAAATCAATATTACTTGCATATACATTGTTACAAATTGTAATTATTCTTTATGCCCCTTGTCCAATCCTACCCCATTCCTCTTCCTCTCACCCCCTCCTCTAATCACCCTAGATTTCTTCTCTCCTTCTGAAAGAATAATGGTTACTCTATTGATTTGCTGCCAAAGTGATCTGTCCAATGCTGAGAGGTGTGATCAGGTCCCCCAATACTATCATTGAGCAGATGTCTCTTCCGTCACTATGAAATGGATTCTGTAGAGACAGACATCCTCCTCCTCCCTTTATCTCTGCTGGTGATTCTCCTTGTGTCAGTGCACTCCAGTGGCTGGTGGACCACCTGCATGGTGGTTGTGGCATCTAGCCACCTTCATGGCAGCCATGGTTATCATGGTGGCTGT
>NW_007865908.1:0-604 GCF_000696425.1 Galeopterus variegatus
GGCTCCCACATAAACAGTTGACATTGTTTTTGACCACAGTAGTTTACTTAACATATGCTTTAGTTTATTTTAATTTCATTAACTTTAGTCATTTAACCAAGTTTACTTTTGAATAGTCAAATAAATTATAAGGTAATATTGTTATTTTGCGCATACTACTGTCTTCATGATTCTCAGCAAACCACTTAAGCCCTCCTTCTGCCTACTCACTGGATGAAAGTCCCCTGTTGGAGGAAGACTAGATGCTCTTTCATAGGGATTTAATATCTTTATTCTTTCTTTTTTCACTTTTTTTTTTCCTGCATCCGACAGAGATCTATCTAAACATATCTTGATGGTCTTTCTTATTAGTAAGTACCTAATAACTTGAATATCTTTGTAAGATAAATAGATCATAACCTCACAAACACGTAGACTTACGTTCAAGTCCCACCTTCACATTTTACTAGCTGGGACTCATAAGCAAGGCAGTTAATTATCTTCGCTACAGTTTCTGCATTTTCAGGTTGAAAATAATGATACTAACTGATAGGTTTTTCCAAGGATTGAATCAAAAAAATATATTTTGAGCTCTTATTATACTGAGTAATACAGAGCAAGTACT
>NW_007865909.1:0-604 GCF_000696425.1 Galeopterus variegatus
ATTGGGGCCGGGGGGAGTCTAGTCCTCCAGATTTGCTCAGTTTCCTCACTCACGGGGCAGATATTGATCTGGTCATCGGCACTACAGCCTACAGAAGAATCCCACCCTTAACTGAGTGTGGTTCCTACAGTGGATTTAATCCTTAAGTCACTAAAAGAAGTGACTTACAAATGAAGACTCAGGTTGGGGACAGTGATGAATTAGAGCCTTACCCTTGGGGGCCAGTAAGAACAAATTATACCCTGATGAAAGACGACAGCCCCGCTGAGCGGCCGGGCCCATCAAGGGCATTTGGGACTCATTTCCTTTGGTCTCCCCTGACGTTCATCTCTTCTCTCCTCTCTCCATCTCCTCTCTTCCCTCTCTCCCCCTCTCTCTACCTCATCCTCTGTGTACAGATTCCTCTCTCTGTCTCCTTTTCCCTTCCCTTTCTTTCCTCCCTTCTTTTTATCCACTGACTTATAATATGGAATTAAAAAATATTCAATAGCTTTGGCCAGCCAGGTGGCGCACTGCTACAGTGTGCCACTTGGGAGCGCGGCTGCGCTCCTGCCGAGGGTTCGGATCCCACATACAGACCAGCCGCTCACTGGCTGAGCGAGGT
>NW_007865910.1:0-604 GCF_000696425.1 Galeopterus variegatus
TCTCCAGGAGAGGCAGAGCGGACGGCTGGGAAGTCGGGAGCCTGGGTTCCAGGCACAGCCCACCACAGTTCCGTGCGTGAGCCGAGGAAGGCTACTGGCCCCTCTGGGAAGATGACAAATGCTATCTGTTCCACCCACAACAAAGGGCCCAATGATGTGTGCAAATGCTTGACAAAAGTCAGGTCTTACCAACCACAGCCTACCCTGGTGAGGGGAAGAGAAGGGGTCTGGAAGAGGAAGGCAGACTCATCAATGATGAATGGCTCGGTGAATAAATAACTCCGTTTTCGAAATCCATTCAGACGCAGTCTGTTTCCACTCTCTGCCTGCTGAAAATGGCTTTCCAAAGATGCACGTACAGAATCAGATGCCTGCCCCGTGCCCAGAGATGGAAAGGGCTCCTGGGATGGGGTCTTCTGGACTCCAGGCCCCAGAGGAGTGTGAGCATGGCTGAGCCCCAGTGGGCAGCCCCAGGTATTCTGAGGATCCATCCGAGCAGCCCCCTCCCCCCTGCGGCCTCCTTGGCCATCTTGGTGCTTCCGGGATCCTCTGTGAAGCTTCTCCCCACTCCCTGAGGATAAGGCAGTTTGACTCACCCCATCTA
>NW_007865911.1:0-604 GCF_000696425.1 Galeopterus variegatus
AAAGTGTGTCTACTCGACCTGCCCAGGGAAGGTCTCTGTCCCTTGTGTTTTATTTAATGCACTTTTCTTATCTTCTTCACTTCTTTCTGCCTAAAATATTTTGAAACCTATGATATTGTGATGGACAGTTGCAGAAACGGTTGATATAATCTATACCCTGAAGGAGCTTAAAATCCAGCAAATGGAAAGACTGTGATTAGCTGAAACATCAGACACAGGTGATGTGCCCTAAGAAAGATGAGAGGGTTTTTATTTACGTTATCCCGTAAATTAGTCCTGCCTCGTGCAAAGCTCAAGCCTGTGGCTCTTGCTCTCCTTTGTGCTCAATTTGCTGAAATGTCTTGCAGTGTCCCACAGCGTAAATATGTCTTTGACAACCTCGTGTTAAAAAATACTATTTTCTATAGTAAAGATGTGTTTATCTAGTCTCTTTTTAGATTACAAACCAACACTGTGGAAAGAGTATATTTTAAGCATTAAGGCACTGGGGGGAATAAAGGGCCTCTGATTTCCATGTACCTAGGGAATTTCTCAGCTCTAAGTCAATGCAATAATAACAAATCATAAAAAGCAAATTAATGTGGTTCCAGCTCCTCCCAACCCC
>NW_007865912.1:0-604 GCF_000696425.1 Galeopterus variegatus
GTGCGGGCGCAACACCGAGGGTTGCGATCCCATTGCCGGTCCCCGGTACGGGCACGACACCCAGGGTTGCGATCCCATTACTGGTCAGTAAAAAAAAGACAGAAGGGAAAAAAAAAAAAAAGAAATCTTTCACCTCCTTTATTAGATTTATTCCCAGGTATTTAAAATTTTTGGTATTGTAATGGGATAGCTATCTTGATTTCTTTTTCTACTAGTTCATTGTTGGTGTATAGAAACACTACTGACTTTTGTATATTGGTTTTATATTCTGCAACTTTTATGAATTTGTTTATTAGCTGTAAGAGTTTTTTAGCTGGAATCTTTAGGTTTTTGTTTGTATAAGATCATGTCATCTGCCAACAGGGACAATTGACTTCCTCTTTTCTGATTTGGATGCCCTTTGTCTCTTTCTTTTGCCTAATTGCTCTGGCTAGAACTTCCAGGACTGTGCTAAATAGGAGTGTTGAGAGTGAGCATCCTTGTCTTGTTCCTGTTCTTAGAGGAAAAACTTTCAACTTTTCCCCACTCACATTGATGTTAGCTGTGGGTTTGTCATATATGGCTTTTATTGTGTTGAGATACTTTCCTTCTATACCTAATTTTT
>NW_007865913.1:0-604 GCF_000696425.1 Galeopterus variegatus
TGTGAAATTTTGGCGGGGGGACGTTTGTATTTTGGGGGGTGTGTTTGTTTCACAAGTAGGTAGATTATGCTGATTACTTTTTGTCGTTGTTGTTTGTTGTTTATTTTTGAAAAGCTCTAGGTGTGTACAGCTTTGTAACTTCCTTTTTTTACTTTGCATCATGCCATTAACTAGTTTGTTAACTTCTTTTCACCGGTGTTTTTAAACTTCATTTGGGACAGTTGCATAAAATTGCCAAAGATAGAATATCGCAGTCTGCTTAACCCATCCCCAATCACTGGACATTTAGATTGTTTCACGTTTTTCAGTCCATTTCTTCAGCCTGGTGCACCTGGAGTCCTCCTGCCCTCAGCTTTCCACCGCAGTGTGTTGTGTACTTCTCAGATCTTCGCAAGGGTCTCCTGCCTCAGGACCTTTGCATAGGTGGCTCCTTCTGGCTGTCCCTCTGTTGGACCTTCTTGTGTCCCCTTTACTCTTATTGCAGTTTTATTGAAACCTTACTCGGGTTTCTTTTTGAGTTCTACCTGTGTCCCCCAACCCCAGACTGTGAACTGCCTGAGGGCAGGTATGTTACCTGCCTGCCCCCCCCCCCCCCCCCCCCCCC
>NW_007865914.1:0-604 GCF_000696425.1 Galeopterus variegatus
CAGGAGCGCCGCTGCGCTCCCAAGCGGCGCACTGTAGCAGTGCGCCACCGGGCCGGCCCAACCCTAAAGTTTTTGAGGCAATTATGAGAGTGAGGGCTGTTTTCCATGGAAATTTATGTATCAATGCTAATGTGAGCTCATTTATGCCACAGGCTGGTAAGGCCTAGGGCAATGGAGGATCACAAGAATATCCAATAATCACTAAGTGTAACTTTAATCAAGTACAGTCTTACATCACTGACTTCATTTCTTAATATTGTGGTATTATTTTCCTTCTCCTTGAATCCATCTTTAAATTGAATCCTCAAAATTGAAATTAAAATGTATTGAATAATTTTAAAACCAATGAACAGTTGTCTATTTTAATTTTTAGAAAATTGTTGTCTTTGTTAATTCCTACCATAATTTTATAGAAATTCTCAGATAACCTTTTACATTTTATATATTGAATAACCGATTATGTCATAACGGCATTCTTTTCTTGTCTCTTATCTATTCATGTAGATGTTAGAGCTTTCTTTAACTAGGCTACCTCCCAGAGGAGGTTTCAGAAAAATTTGACTTAATTTCTGCTGGAATGACTATTGGTACAAGTTGAATTTTA
>NW_007865915.1:0-604 GCF_000696425.1 Galeopterus variegatus
TCCTGCACAATTTTGGTTTCCATTTGCATGATATATCTTTTTCCATCCCTTCACATATAATGTGTCTTTACAAGTGAGGTTAATCTCTTGAAGACAGCATACACTTGAGTCTAGCTTTTCAATCCAGTGAGTCTGTGTCTTTTGAATGGGGAGTTTGCTCCATTTACATTTAGGGATGTTATTGACAGGTGTTGTTTTACTTCTGTCATTTTGTTGCTTTTTGTTATTTTAAATATCTTTTGTTCATCTCCTTTTATTTCTCCTCTTCAATGTTAGTTGGAAATTTGAGGTGCATGATTTAGCTTCTTTCTAATTTGCAGTTTTGTTTTAATGGCATGTTTTGCTCTTTCTTGTGTATCTGTGATAGTGATTATTGTTATTCAGATTCCAGACGCAGGGCTCCCTTGAGAATTTCTTGCAAAGCTGGTTGTGTGGTGGTGAATTCCCACAATATTTGTTTGTCTTGGAAATGCATTATTTCTCCCTCATTTCTGAAGGAGAGCCTTCCTGGGTATAGAATTCTTGGTTGGAAACTTTTTTTTTCAGTATTTTGAATATATCATCACACTTTCTTCTGGCCTGTATGGTTTAATTTTAGAAGACT
>NW_007865916.1:0-604 GCF_000696425.1 Galeopterus variegatus
AAAAAAAAAAAAAAAAAAAAAAAAAAAAAAAAGTATAAGAGCAACCAGATGTTGGTATTATCAAATGGGTTCTGCTTTCAGGATGAAGTATTTACTAGGAAGGTCAGCATTCTCTAAGGTTAGTTCCTGAAGATATAATTAAGAAGTTAACATTTTTTTTAATAGACAGGCCTCTAGGCAACTTAGTTTTTGCATAATCTATTTAAGAGGAAAAACAGTATAAAACCTTAAAGATACATAAAAGCAACTATTTACCAATGTGGTTAATCTGATTATCATTCTTATGCATTTTGTGCATGTTTTCACTCTGGAAACGGAACGAAATAATAGCATTAAAAAAAAATTTAGAAAACATGTTTCAATTGCCAAGCATCTGGTAATGCATATTCAAATCTCAATTTTCCTTATCAATGTTTAACAATTTTAAATATCCTTAAATTTGTTTAGTATGATTTATAAACTCATATTATACACTTATTCTAATTCCATTGTCATATACTTTTTTCACTATCAGGCATTTTTTGCTATCATATACTTTCTAAATATTCGTTTAGCTTCTTTAATGATTTTAATAGAGTTAGATGGTTGTTTCAAAGCAAAACAA
>NW_007865917.1:0-604 GCF_000696425.1 Galeopterus variegatus
CCCGCTAAAACCAACCCAACAGCAAGTCCTGTTGATCCTTCTTTTTAGATGTGTCTTGAATCCACATTCACTCTTCTCCCCCTTCTCTGCTGTCATTCAAATGCCAGCTGCCAGCATCTCTCTCCAGGACTAGTTCAACCCATTCTCCATTGAGCAGTCAGAAAGATCTGTTTTGAAGCAAAAATATATCATGTTACTTCTCTGGTTAAAGCCCTTCAGTGGCTCCCTCTGGTATTCAAAATGACTTGACAAGGCTCTGGGCCTTGGCCTACAAGGTCCTTCCTACCTTTCAGACATCTCTTCTCTCCGTCCCCCTCATCCTCTATGCTGTGGCACACTGGCCTTCATCCAGATCCTTACAAGCACTCACCTCTTTCTGGTCCCGGTGCCTTTGCATGTGCTGTACTTTCTGACCACACTGCCCCTCCCTTAGCCTCGGCCTCTGCCCTTAGCCCACCTTCCCTTGCCTGGCTCCTCCTTCTCATCGCAAAGCTCTCAGCTAAGGTCTCACACAGGCTTCAGCTCTCTGACCCCCACCAACTTAGGGCTCCTTTCTCTCCCTTCATGGGCTCTATCACAACTTGTGATTGCGTGTTCATTTGTA
>NW_007865918.1:0-604 GCF_000696425.1 Galeopterus variegatus
TAGACTGACTGGCACCTTGTTGGAACAGACAGTGGGTATATTACTTAGGATGATTTCAGGGACAAGTAGCAGAAGCTCCAAAATGGCTTAAATAAGACCTAGTTCTTATCTTACATAAGGAGGGCTGGTTATTTCAGCAGCTCAAACACATCTTCAAAGACTCAGTTTCTTCCTATCTTCTGCTCTGCCATCCTCAGTGTGCTGTCTGTCTTGTTAGTTCCTTTCATGGTCTCAAGATAATAGGCCAACCATGACATCGTCAGGAACAACCTCCAGAGCCCAGAAGAGGCAATGTCTCTCCGTCCCTTCCCTGTGTAGGAAGGAGGACTATTTTCCCAGAAGCACCTATGTCTCGTTGTCTACACTTGCAGCGCTGCACGCCTGTCCTCACCTAATTGCTGGCAAGGGTTGAGGAATTACCATAAAAGGTTCAGAACCATCTTGTGGAACTAAGGAAAGTCCGAATCTCCCCCTTATTTCTAGTGGAAATGCCTGACTTCAACACATACACTTGTTCCACATTCTCCCCCAGCTGCCTTTGGCTCCTTAACTATTTCAGCTCCTGCTTATCCAATCTCTGATCCATTCCAGGCCCATACACACC
>NW_007865919.1:0-604 GCF_000696425.1 Galeopterus variegatus
TTATTAACTCCAAGGAAAACGGAAAGATTAATACAAAAAGGAATAAAATTGTAATACACTAGGTAGCTCATCTGTGAGCAACGTGTAAAACTGTAAACATAATACACTGATTTCTCTAGAGATTATGATTATCACTTTATTGGTAGATAGGAAGTAGGGTTTGTGTGGGGGAAGAGTTGAGACTAAATCCTCATCATCTATGGACAGAAACTATTAGATAATGCTTAATATTAAAAGCATAAAGAAAGATGTAGCTGTGTAGGCCTGTTATTAAGAAAAAAAGGAGGAAATACCAAAAGAAATGGTTAAAACAGTTGATGATATTTGCCTGCTGTTTTGTTGTTGTCATTGCTGTATCTGAAATACATTTTAACTATGTGCATATATTATTTTTTTTTAATAAAAACAGTTTAAAAACAAAATTCAGTGAATGCAGGGACTGAAACCCTGTGTGTTTACTTTCTGACACCAAGCCTTTCCTGTTCTTATTGGTACAAGAAGATGGACAGAGAATCTGAAGGAGAACATCAAAAAAAATTGGAAAGGCCAACACTGGTAGCTTGAGGGAATGAGAGATAATGATCATTGACATCACAGTTTTGCC
>NW_007865920.1:0-604 GCF_000696425.1 Galeopterus variegatus
ATGCCACACCACCCTTCTCGATCTCTTTCCAGGATTCCCATCTCATCTCTTTGTGCCCTCATTGAACCAGGTGCGTCAGCACACAGAGCCCTTTATAGCTCCCTAAGCACACCAGGCTGTTCCAACCCTCGTATTTGCGTGTGCTCATCTTTCCCTCTGGTCCGCACTAGCCGTCTGTCCAGATTTCCTGTCAGTATCACCTTCTTTGAGCAGCCATCCCTGATTTCCCCAGGTGAAGTTCACCATCCTTGCTTTGTAACTCCACTGGTCACTGTACATTCCTTCATTGCCTCTACTACCTACATCATGGGTTTTTGTTTTTGTTTCTTTTTGTTTTCAATTTATTTCTCTGTCTTCCCAACAAAACGTGAGATTTTTGTAAAAGGCGAAAGATTTATACGATCTGAAGAGAAACCAGAGTGTAAATGTGAGATTTTTGGAGTAAAACATTACGACTAATTCATGTCTGTGTTTTCAGTACCTGGTGTGACAAATAACCGTGGCATAAATGAATGGATGGCTTTCTAGACCAGGCTGCGTTTGTTTTTTTCTAAGGAGAATTTTGGATAAGGCTCTTTGGTTGCAAGCAACAGGAACAAACTTG
>NW_007865921.1:0-604 GCF_000696425.1 Galeopterus variegatus
GTACGCCTGTATGTGTATGTATGTGTAGATACAAGTCGTACGTTAGTATGCACAGTTACACCACCCTGTGTACACGCGGCTGCACTTACGCATGTGCATACCCAGGTTGGTGTACTCCCGTATTCACCTGGTGCTGTGGCTGAGAGCCACGGCAGGGGCGCCCCAGTCGCAACAGGAACACCCGGTGTCTGGATCTTGGTTTCTAACACTGTTCTCCAATGAAAGGACCAGGCGTCCTTGGAGAAGTGGCTGATTCCAGGACTGGGATGGGAAAAACACAGGATGGGCCGGGAGCACCTTGGAGTGCCAGAAACTAAGGAGGTGCCTGAAAAACAAAACAATGGGCTCATCAAGGGGACACAGGAGCCAAACGGAAGAACTCCCGCTGGTGGCCAGAGCTGGGACGGCGGGAGCTGCAGAGCCGTGTAGCAGGGGGTTATAACCCAAAGTGCACACGTGCGTCCGTGAGTTCCCACAGACATGAATAAAGGCCGAAGAAAGGAAGGAGAAAAGAAAGAAAAGAAGGGAAGGGTGGAAGGAAGAAAGAAAGGTGGGAGGGAGAAGGGACGAATCTTTGCAAATATGGTACGTGCAGAGACTCCCC
>NW_007865922.1:0-604 GCF_000696425.1 Galeopterus variegatus
TTTTAACTAAAAAATTTTCCTAGAGCCCATGTGGTTTTATGTCTCAACATGGCTTCAGTCCTGCTCACCCCAACAAGAGGACTTTTGCCCTTGCCCACCACTCTGTCTATCATGGGAACCAGAGTATGCCTCCCCCAAATATGAAGGATTGTTGAGCTGAAGACAGTTAAGAAGAAGCCGTGCAGGAAAACTCTCTGCCCTCCCACATTTGCCTAAATGTAGGATATAGATTTACAAAAAACAGAAAGTATCTTACCCTCCACCCCTTCCACCAAGGAGCACAAAGGTTAACTGCTGAAGACAGCTTTAGACTCTTCTCAACCTAGAGAGGGTTCCAGAGGAATCTACGTTAACAAGCTTCACTAACCAGTATTTACCTACCATTCATTTGCCTTCCTCCAAGTTGCTGCCCATAAAGACTCAAAGTCCTTTCCTTGTCACGTCTCTAAAAATATACTGTTTCTTATTGAAAATGGAATAAGCTGGAATTTAAAGCCACCTGTTTAAGAATTACTCATTGCCTAGGGGTCTCCCACCTATGCATGACATATACATGTTAATAAACTTCGGTTTGTTTTTCTCTTGGTGATCTGTCTTTTGTAAC
>NW_007865923.1:0-604 GCF_000696425.1 Galeopterus variegatus
AAAAAAAAAGTTATAGAAGAAAAATGTGATTATAAAAGATAGAGAAGTGATAAGACTGTAGGATCATATATACCCATGTGAAGGTAACTAATAACAACACCACTGGAATGAGTTTTATAATCCTCTCCCTGAATTGTAAATTTAATTTGCTTTTACTTATCCTCTTTTGTATGTTACACAACCTACTGTCCGTGAGTATATCATGCTTGGATTTGGTGTCTGATTTATTCTTACTCTGATCATGTTTTCAAGATTAAATAGGATTCTACCACATCTCCTTTATCCTCTGTTTTTTAGACTTTCTTATTTTTGTCTATGTAAATGAATCACTTACTATTATAAATTAATGTAGGTATATTTGAATGACAATATGCAAAAACAATTTGGACATTGACTTGATTTGATTAATTTTAAATTAATCAAATTTAATACTACCTAAAATACTACCATGATTTTAAAAGAATATGCTACAGCCCACACAGTTTAATTTTAAATGTTATTCAAATATGCGCAACTTTTATTATATTTTGGTCAGTCTTCTATTCCTCACTTTGGAATTTACCACAGTTCATCTGTTGGTAGACTGTAACACACCTACAATTTT
>NW_007865924.1:0-604 GCF_000696425.1 Galeopterus variegatus
CTGTCCCCCTTGAGGTCTCTCCACGTGCTGTTCCCTCCCCCCGGAAGGCTCATTCCTGAAAACTTCTCACTATTCAGATCTCGGCACTAAGGTCACACCCTGGAGAAGCCTGGCTGGACCACCCACCCTACAGCAGCGCCCCCCCAGACCTTCTGTCATGTCGTGATTTCTGGTCTTAGTGTAGTTTCTTAGGGCACTGGTCACTATCCAAGCCGTCTGGTTGATAGTCTTGACTTGCTGCTCTGTCAAGCCCCACCCCAGGGGACTGTGAACCCCACCAGAGCTCACAGTGTAACCAGCACCTGTAACAGTAACAGCCAGAAGGTTCAAAGATGGCTTGGACGGATGGGAGAATTGATGAAAGTGTTGGGGGGGGAGTGGTAATAATGACAGTGTAGCTGCAGCTGGCTGTCCTGGTGACAGTGACGGTCCAGGGGCTGTTGGTGACTGCCCGTGGAGATGGCAGTGATGATGAAGGTGACAGTGATGACACAGATGCCTGTCTGACTTCTTCACCAGCCCAAATGCCTGTTCTTACAGCAACAGAACAGGGCCACCCAGCATGACGCAACATCGGTTATTTTCCTTGACAATCCCTTTTCTG
>NW_007865925.1:0-604 GCF_000696425.1 Galeopterus variegatus
CACATTGGGGATCAAATTTCCACATGAGTTTTGGAGGGGGCAACACATCCAAACTCCATCACATAGTTAACAGGCTTTAACAGGATTTAATAGATACATAGAGAATAGTGGATGCCCAAATCAGAAAATGTCTGTATTTGTGAACATGAAACAGTCACAAAAATTAATCCCGTTAAGTTTGAAAATGTCAACAAGTTTTAAGGAGCTGATATATAGTCAAGTTTCACTTATCAAAGGGGACTTCAGACAGGCATTGTCTCTAGATGCTAGCCCATGAATCTGCTGCCCACAGGGTTTCTGACATCACCCACCGAAGTGCTGAAATTTTTTCTGCACTCAGATTCTGACATGGCAACCTGAGAAAGGCCGACAGTTGGGAAAATGCTATTTGAAATATTTAAACTATATTTGAGGGAACTTCAAAAAGCTCGTGGAAAAATAGTATTGAGAGGTAATGCGAGTATTTCCACAAACTTTTTGAAGTACCCTCATTTTGTGCTTTCAGATCAAAATAAAGCCTTTAAATGCATTATTTATGGCTCCAATTCCCACTTGCCAGAAATCCAAGACTGTATGTCATCTGTATTATTTTGATTTCTATAAT
>NW_007865926.1:0-604 GCF_000696425.1 Galeopterus variegatus
AGATCTATCTATAAGGGTGTTCTCCAAGGAGGTAATGATTATAAAGAGAAAATTAGAAACCAACTGGAAACTTTAAAATATTTTATTTTGAACTAATTTCAGACAAAGAAAACTTGCAAAAATTTTTAGGTTTCCATATAATCATACCTCTCACCCAGATTCTCCTAATATTACAATAGTCTCTTTCTACTTGATGCTGTGAAATTTAACTGGTTTGTGTCTAGTTATGAGTCTTTTTTTCCCTCTTATCCTGCTTTTTGCCTGGTGTCTTTACCCAGCACTAAAAAAATGTCTTCTATTATTTCTTTGATTCTTTCCTGACTCCCATTGTCTCTGTTCTCTCTTTGGGGCCCTACTATGATCCTCTATGTCTTTAAACTGCTCTGCAATGTTTTGCCTACATCTTAGGCTGGCTGTTTAGCTCAGTTGGGTTGAGCTCAGTGTTATAATACCAGGGACAAATATCAGATCCCCTTACTGGCCAGCGGCAAAACAAAAACAAACAAACAAAAAAACCCACCATGTTTTCCCTACATCTTTTACTTTATATTCTAAGAGATTATTTAAAATGTTTCTTCCAAATATTAAAGAACATTTTTTTTTT
>NW_007865927.1:0-604 GCF_000696425.1 Galeopterus variegatus
TGGTCCACTGGCTTGTGGCCAGCCACCAGTTAGCACATTCTCCCATGAAGGCTGCATTCTTCCTAAATCAATTTATTTCCCTTCATCCTTTACCCTCCTTAAGTTTGAAAATATTGAAAAGCTGTGTAGAGGGCCGATCCCATGGTGCACTCGGGAGAGTGCGGCGCTGGGAGCGCAGCAGCGCTCCCACCGCGGGTTCGGATCCTATATAGGGATGGCCGGTGTGCTCACTGGCTGAGCATGGTGCAGCCGGTCACACACACACAAAAAAAAACCTGTGTACAAACCTATGATAACCAAATAGTGATGTGAGAAGTAAAAAGTTTTGTTACTTCTCTCAGTAACCAGTAAAAAGGGTTCATTTTATGTTTTTGTATAACTCCCATTTTATGTTCCTATCTTACTCCTAGAATTCTAGGGAGAGAACTAGAGATGTGGAGTGCTTTACTTTCATTAGCTTAAGATGGAATACACTAGGAGGATGTAAATACAGCCTGTCATATTTAAAGAAATGAAACCAATGACCAAGAATAAACATTTATTGGGCTGGGCCGGTGGCGCACTGCTATAGTGCGCCGCTTGGGAAGTGCGGCGGCGCTCCCGC
>NW_007865928.1:0-604 GCF_000696425.1 Galeopterus variegatus
TTTGTCAATCTTATTGATCATTTCAAAGAACAAACTTTTTGTGACCTTTTGTTTCCTCTACCTTTTTTTTTCCTTTTTGTCTTTTTTTCATGACTGGTAACGGGATCGCAACCTTCGGTGTCGCGTCCGCACCGTGCTCAACCAGTGAGCGGACCGGTCTCTATATGGGATCCGAACCCTCGGCGGGAGCGCCGCCACACTCCCAAACGCCACACTCTACCGAGTGCGCCACCAGGCCGGCCCTCTACTTTTTATTTTATAAATTTTATTGATTTTTCTCTTGTACTTAGTTCTTTTTTTTGGCTTGCTTTGTGTTCAATTAGTTTTTTCCTACTATCTCAAGATTGAAATGTAGATTATTGATTCAAGATTCTTCTTCTTTTCCAATATAGAAATGTAATGCTGTAAATTTCCTTCTAAGAATTACTATAGCTTCATCCCACAATTTTTTTTACATATTTATATATTTTTAATAAGGACATATCTATGTATAACATGGCTGGGACAGTTGAGGAAACTATACAGTCATGTTCAGCATTTTCTTCTTCCCACACGGACTTTTGATTAAGGATGACAGCATGAAGAAACGGAGCAAGAAACACAA
>NW_007865929.1:0-604 GCF_000696425.1 Galeopterus variegatus
ATTTAATGACCCAATATATGGTCTATCTTTGTGTTTATTTCTCATATATTTGAAAACAGTACATATTCTGCTGTTGCTGGTACTATAAATCAATTAGACCAATTTGTTTGATAGTACTGACCAACTATTTTATAACCTTACTAATTTTCTGCCTTCATGTTTTTTTAATCACTGACAGAGAAGTGTTGAAAAATCCAATTGTTTTCCTGAATTTTTAATTTTTTCTTTCAGTTCTATTTGTTCTTTGCTTTTGGTGTATCAGAGTTCTATTATTAGGTAGCTACAGATTAGGACTTTATCTTTCTGATGAGTTGTCTTCTCATCATTATGAAATATCCCTCTTTATCTCTGGTAAGATTCCCTCTCTGGAAGTATAACTTTTCTGGTACTAATATAGTTACACCAGCTTACTTACGATTAGTGTTTATACTGGATGAATATATATATATATATATATATATATTTAATTCTTTTATTTTTAACTGTGCCTTTATATTTAAAATGTTTTCTTCTAGTCAACATAGAACAGAACAGCTTCTTTTTTTTTAATCCACTGTGACACTCTCTGCATTTTTTTTTTTTTTTTTTTTTTTTTCCGGTTCCG
>NW_007865930.1:0-604 GCF_000696425.1 Galeopterus variegatus
ACACCACCAGTGCCTTGGAGCCCTCCAGGTGACATGAGGCTGGACCTGGGGACTGGACCACCGCCCACAACCACTCACACCACCAGCACCTCAGGGCCCTCCCAGGAACCCTAGGGTTGGAACCAGGGACCGGACCGCAATCCCACAACCAGGCACACCACCAGCTCCTCGGGGCCCACCTGGTGACCCAAGGCATGGATCCGGGGACTGGACCCCCCTCCCACAACCAGGCACACTGCGCCAGCACCTCAGGGCCCACCCAGGGACCCAAGGCATGGAGAAGGGGACTGGACCCCCTCCACAACCAGGCACACCACTCCTGCACCTCAGGGCCTGCCCAGGGACCCAAGGCATGGAGAAGGGGACTGGACCCCTTTCCCATAACTGGGCACACTGTGCCAGCACCTTGGGCCCCCCCTCAGGGACCTGAAGTATGGAACCAGGGACCAGATGTCCCTCCCACAACCAGGCATTCCACACCAGCACCTCAAGGCCTGCCCAGGGACCTGAGGCATAGAGAAGGGGACCGGACACTCCCCACAACCAGGCACACCGCCAGCACAAAGGAGCATGCCAAAAACATCACCTCCATGTGGGTGGCCCA
>NW_007865931.1:0-604 GCF_000696425.1 Galeopterus variegatus
GTTGGTGAGGGAGAAGAGTATGTCAGGATTTTAAGCATTCTTTCTGAATGACAAAAAAGCCCAGAAAAAGAAAATCCTAACCGTAGATCCTCTGTTAATTTTCTGTACAAATTAATAACTCCTTTTGCCTTCTTACAGGTCATTTTTATAATTTCAAAAGGGGCTATGGAATTTGTCATTCAGATTAAACTGATAACCCAACTTCTGTGAATTTAGCTGCTACAGTTTTCAGGTGGCCATAATTCAGGGGAGGAGAAAGACCTCCCATCCAAAGGATGCATATGGGCAGAGCAGCTGCCAACAAGAATCAGCAGAGTGATGGAGAGTCCGAGAACTTCAGACACAATCTCACTGTGCACTAGGTTTCTAGGCACTTCAGTGTTTAGAGGTAATGGCTCAGGTTTCCTAGTTCTGTCTTTTGGTTTCCTAAGTAACTGAAGACATTAAAATGGAAGACAATAACTAGAGAGTTAAAAGTGAGAATGAAGCTAAGTTTATTAAACCTCACACCAGTTACTAAATGTGAAAGGGAATAAGAGTATCTAGAACATAAGAAAATATTACAGTTTTAATGTTCTTTTTCTGATTTTTTTTTTCCTTTTTT
>NW_007865932.1:0-604 GCF_000696425.1 Galeopterus variegatus
CAAGTAACTTTAGGTTAACCTGCTCCAAGGGCATCTGTCCTTGAGCCAACAACTTTGCTGTATTACAATTCTTTATCTACAACGGAGACTTTAGCCAGGGGAAAGATTCCTATCTTTTGCAAACTTAACGTTTCCATGTGTAATTTTAAAAGTTAGGCTAAATCTGAAACTATAGGGCTTTGGAGGCTAGGCCCTGTGAAATACATTTGCTTTTTAAATGTTAGTATACTCCACACAAAAATATGGTTTTGTAGCAAGTCAATAGTCTTGAAAACCAGGATGTTGCTTTGAGGAAAAACAATTCTATGTTCCTTTGTCTCCTTACTTTAGCATACCAAAATCCATACTTAATGAGCTGGACCATAGGGGATTTCTGAACAGAGGGCCAGACAGGAAGACTATGACTCTCTTCCAGCCCCAGGGAGTTTGGGGGAAGAAGAAAAGAGAATTAGGAGAGAGAAGCCTCAGACATGTGCCTTGAGGTGAGTTAGAAAATTGAGGCTACCAACAGCAGGGGATCACCCACCTCTTCCTTCAGATGCACCCCCAGGGGGTGAGTGGATGTTGCCAAGCTGGCTACTTCATATTGACCAGCAGTGAGGCC
>NW_007865933.1:0-604 GCF_000696425.1 Galeopterus variegatus
TACCTTATCTGACCACAATGGAATAAAACTAGAAATTGACAACAAAAGGGACAATAGAAACCGTACAAATACATGAAAATTAAACAATTTGCTACTAAATAATGAATGGGTCAAAGAAGAAATCAAAAAGGAAATTAAAAAATTCATAGAGACAGATGAAAATGAAAACACAACATATGAGAACCTACAGGAAACAGCAAAAGCAGTTCTAAGAGGGAAGTTTACAACAATAAGTGCCTTCATCAAAAAAGAAGACTCCAAATAGACAACTCAGTGTTACACCTCAAGGAGCTGGAAAAATAAGAACAAACCAAACCCCAAATCGGCAAAAGGAGGGAAATAACAAAGATCAGAGCCAAAATAAATAAATTACAGATTAAAAAAAAAAACCCACAATACAAAAGATCTATGAAATAAGGAGTTGATGTTTCAAAATGATAAACAAAATCCATAAATCTTTAGCTAGACTAATGAACAAAAAGAGAGAGAAAACTCAAATAAATAAAATCAGAAATGAAAAAGGGGGCAATAAAACTGATGCCACAGGGCCAGCCCGTGGCTCACTCAGGAGAGTGCGGTGCTGATAACACCAAGGCCCCGGGTT
>NW_007865934.1:0-604 GCF_000696425.1 Galeopterus variegatus
ATATGCAAACTTTTTTAAATGTTAGGAAATTAAACAAAGTAATTATAAATAGCCAATGGGTCAAAGAATATCAGATGAGAAAAATTCAAAATTATTGTGAATCCAACAATAATCAAACCACAGTTTACCAAAATCTGTGAAATGTAGCTAGAACAGTGATTTGAGTGAAATTAACAGCTTACACTACAGAAAAATGGAAGGTCTAAAATCAAAGTGGGGAGAGATGAAAGCATGAAGGGTTGGCTTGCATACATGCCTTCATGAGTGTGTGCTCACACAGAGCATGAGTAGGACTAAAGGAGTGTCCCCACTAGATATTCCTCTGTTTTCCTTGTGGATGTGAAGAAGGCGGCGTGGGAAAGGATTCTGGAATGACTATGTGATTCTTGCAATGGGAGGAGTACACTTGTATAAGAACTATAATTTATTTCTTTCTTCCCCATATTACGTCATTTTTTTTTTCTTTTCTATCTGATGCAGTGGACCTAAAACCAGGTGTTGCAACTGCAAGTGCTGGAAGCAGGGATGATTTCTATAGCAAAGAAGTCTAACTTTGTTTTCAAGCCTTGTTGGAATTCTTAAGGTCCTGAAAGGAGTGGGTTGT
>NW_007865935.1:0-604 GCF_000696425.1 Galeopterus variegatus
ACTACATTGTATATTGACAAAATAAAAATAATAAAAAATAAATAAACAAATAAATAAATAATGAAAAAAAAAAGAAATGACAGATGACAAAAAATTAACTTTACATTTCTAAATGCTACCATAGAAATTTTACGTTCCTATATGCAAAACAAATAAATATTGAAAAGGATGTCTTGGAATGAATGAGGTATTTCTATGTCTTGCCAGTCAGTAAACAGAAACATACTTAGTATCAAGGTGGTGTGTACATGAAATTAGATCCCTGAAGGTAGAAAAGGAAAAGGGTGAATTCTTTTTCCGAAGGAGAAAAGAGATGGACTATCACGGAAACAGATATCGTATGGAAAAACATACTAGTTTTGAGGGAAACACAGCAAATGAAGGGAGATCAAGAACTGATCTCTCTGCCTCCAGCCCTCCTTGCCAATGTGCCTTCTGGGTCTTATCACGGTCCTGCAAGAGAGCCACACTTCCAACTGGTGGACCTTCCTAGCCAGAGCACAGAGCCATATGAATGGTGGATTCTGCGGTGTCAGAGATTTCGTGATGGGGAAGGACACCATGCAGGGTAGGAAAGTCCAGCACAGCCTCCCAGGGTTCTGGA
>NW_007865936.1:0-604 GCF_000696425.1 Galeopterus variegatus
AAGGACATTCTTGGGGGGGAGGGGAGAGAGGGAGGAGGGCGGGAGGTGTCGGTGAAGGGCCTTAATATTCATATACATTGTATATTGACAAAATAAAAATTAAAAAAAAAAAAAAAGATAATCTTGAAATTCTAGAAAATTACCTTTGGTATTAAGAAACAAAAAACGTCTTTGCATACCAGACACCTATGTGGCTTTGAGAAACATAAAGGGTAGCTGACACTATGGCAGTGGTTGAAATTGCCTGGGAAGAATACCAGGGTACTTCAACACATTCGTGGAAAAGTAGAATTAAAAGATAATACAAATCTTCCCAAGAACTTTTGAAGTCCCCTCATATGTAGTAAGAGTGGCAGAAAAAAGGGCATAATGAGACAAAGCCTGAAAAACACTCCTGTTTCTAGGTGGGGCAAAGGAAGAAGAGCATGGAAAGGAACCTGAGGAGAAAAGGCCAGACAGACAGGAGGAAATCCGTGGAGGGAAGGAGACGGAAGAGTGAAGCCAGAGAAAGACTGCTTCCCAGAAGAATGGTCAGCAGTGCATGTGCTGGTAAGTTCAACCACAACCTGAAGTACTACAATAGATTTAATAACAAGAAAGGACA
>NW_007865937.1:0-604 GCF_000696425.1 Galeopterus variegatus
TCGCTCACAATCACCTTCCCCCATCATTCTGCTGGCAGTGCTGGAGGCATTGGGCTGGGCAATTTGCTCAATCCTCCCCCCAACCTGGTGAAGCCGGTGTCATCCTTTTACAACCCCAAAAAAGGCCAAGTTATTTCCCAAGGTCATAGAGCAAAAATGACTCAGTCGGGGTCCTGGCTCTGAAGTTGCTCACAGAGCCTGGGGTAGACTAACTTGTGCAAACCACTGCTAGCTCCCAGCGATGACGTTGATCCACACGAGAGGAGAAAGCAAAGCTCCAGAGCACAGAGAAAGAAGCGATGCACGCCTGCTGGGGAATGGCAGAGAGGCTGCAAGGGAGGTGGCAGCATCTGAGCTGGACCTTGGTGGATAAATTCACTGTTGACATTCGGAGAAGGAAGGGGAAGAACAGCAGGCAGGAGACGCAGCATGAGGAGTCACTGAGCCAGGGAAGACAGACAGTGGGCACCGCAGGTGGTCTGATGTGGTCATAGTGCAGGGGAACAGAGGGACAGGGAAGTGATGACACAGGAAAGGTCTGTTGGGCCTCTTTACACGGCCGATCTGGCTGTAAGAAAGCTACTCTGGGGACAGAGGGCTGGGT
>NW_007865938.1:0-604 GCF_000696425.1 Galeopterus variegatus
TAAATGCAGAAGCACAAGTTAGCTCAAATTTCACCATTTCAATTTCATAAGAAACTTGCTATACACTAAACTCATAATCCTGATTTGGCTTTGCAGGACTGGCCATCTCATAGGAGTCATGATTGACTCTGTAATAACTTCTTGGTTTAGTTTTCTTTTACACTCGTGTCCTTATTGGCAGTACAGGATTTCCCTTTTTCCATTCCGCATTTTCTTTATTTTTTTTGCAGGCTCTGGTGGTGGTGCTTTCCATGATTATAGCTGAATACTAATGGCATTTTCTTATCCATTTGTTCTCTTATGCATCCATTAAGCAAATGTTTATTTAGCATTTATGATCTGTGATTCAACATGGCCAGTATGATGCAGTACAGCATAAGGCATAAGCCATTAGGACATATAGGAATAGAAAAGTATTGTGGAACAGTAAAGCAAGGAGAGACTATAATGTGACTGTAAATACAAATGACATCCTTGTCTATTTGGGCTAAGGGGCTTCAGTGCTCCCCCGATAACTAGTGTACGATCTATACTTTACTGTGTTTGTCTTGTATGATTTGTGACCTTCTCTCTTCACTTACATTTCTATTAATGAGCTGTTAAA
>NW_007865939.1:0-604 GCF_000696425.1 Galeopterus variegatus
TTTTAATGTCACCACACATCTCCTAACAGGAAGTGAGAACAGAACGCGGCCACTTCCCAGTCCTCAGACGAGTGAATCATATTGTCAAACCACAAATATCAGTTTGCAGTGTCAGCAACTTTCCTCAGAACACCCTCAACATCTCATAAAGTAAGCGTACACTGACCTGGCTTCATAAAACTTTGGAGAAATAGAACAAACCACTTCCTCCTCTCAGGAAAGACAGGATAGACATTGTGACAATAACCACAGCAAAAAGGACAACTACAACATCAAGTTCAAGAAAAAGCTTTTTCTGCACATTTGATATTCAACATAACTTTTTGTTCTCAAGTACTGTTGCTCTTAATTCACCCTAACTTTTAAGAGTTTGGTGAATTTTTCAATCCAGAAGTATTTCCTCTTCCTTGGTCTATTTAGGTCCATTGCCCATTTTATAATCAGGTTTCTTGATTTTTGCTTTAGAATTACATGAATTCCTTGTACATTTTGCATATTAGTGCCTTATCAGATATATGGCTTGCAAATATTTTCTCCCAATTCGTAGTCTATCTTAGTTTTTGGATTATTTCCTTTGCCTGGCAGAAACTTTTTAGTTTGATGT
>NW_007865940.1:0-604 GCF_000696425.1 Galeopterus variegatus
GTGGATGTTTGGCAGGCAAAATCCAAAACCAGCAGATGTCCATTGTACCACGTAAACTACCGATCATCAAGTTGTCAAAATAGAGGAGATCTTAAGCAAATCTGCTGTCTCACTACCTCAAAACAAGTGTGCCTCGTGAACTCCACAAGGGAAATCCCACAGGAACCAAGTTCTACAGTAACCAGGAATCTCTCTTTGATGGGAATGTTTCTGAGAAGCTGAGCTAAATTTGTAACTGGAATTCTCTTGAAGCAAACTTACTGTCTGCCCAGCTCTTCTGACTTCAGAATATGTCTAAAATATTGAGCGCCCTATCCCTACAGGGAATTCAACTTCTGGCCTATACAGTCCAGCTATGTCTAAAAATGTAAAGTCACTCTGTAGAGGCAAAGTCAACTATTTGTGCATCTCTAGCCTCAGGAGGCCTATCCTCCAACTTGGCTAAACTGAACCCGTCTTCTCAGAATTACCATCACCGAGACTCTAGCCCGGTTACAGATTTTACTTCTTCTCCTCACTGCAGAAAGAAATGCAACTTTCAGTTTCTTGAGGGAAAAAAATCTAAAAGAACATAGGCCAAACTCTTACCAGTGATTATCTCTGG
>NW_007865941.1:0-604 GCF_000696425.1 Galeopterus variegatus
CTCAACCTGACCGTCCTCTGGTTGCCTGATTGGTTATAATTCTCAGATGTGATTAGTCAGTAGCATGTAGCCCAGCAGGTCTGCCTCCTCCCTAAATGTAACATTTATTCCACATTTTATCCACAAAGTGGGCATGAGGGAAATTGTTTAATGTCTCATTGAATCTAAGAGATAATTGAGGAAGGGTTTGGAATAATGGAATATGTGTATGGGGAAGATTAATTTGGGAATAGTGGTTAGGACTGAGTTAGGAGGGTGGTCGATTACTTCTCCTAATTTGCCCCCAGTGAGTCACCCTCATACCATCCATGTGCCTGTGCAGTTCCCTCCCACATTGATGCTGGGCTTGGTCATGTGACTTGCTTTGGCCCATGGGACATTAGCATCTGTAAAGCTACATGACTATGCTATTTGTTGGGTTGAGGCAATAGCTATGCTAATTGTCTGGCTAGGGTAATTGTATTGTTAAAGCAATTCATAACTAAAGCCAAAACATTTCCTTATTTTAGTTATACTAAGTTTCCATTTGTATTGTCAGAGCTTGGGCTCAGACCCTTCAAACCCATTGTACAGACTGGGTCACCAGACCCCTCACATGCCAGGC
>NW_007865942.1:0-604 GCF_000696425.1 Galeopterus variegatus
TACTGCTTTTGTTTCAATTTATATGGGAAGGGGAAATCATTCTTTAGACATAAATATGCATAAAACATTGAAATTCTTCTATTAAAATTACTTGTCAAAATCCATTCAATTCATGTTTAGGAGTAGTCTTGTATTTTGTACACTTTGTCTTTTAAAAATTTTTTTTTCTGCAAGATGTTATTTGAATTAGAAAGTGTGATGTACAGTAAGACATTTTTATCCAAACTATTATTTACTATTAACCAGAAAGTGAGTTTTTTTGCTCTTGTGTAGAGGGAATAGACGAAAGAGGCAAAACATTAAATATAACAGCAAAAGATAATGAGGAGTCAGGCTGTCAAGTTTAGAAACTTTTAAAAACTACACATTCTTTTAAATCTGCAAAAATTTAAGAATATAATTGTTCTTCAAATGATGAACTATAGGGCTGGCTGGTTAGCTCAGCTGGTTAGAGCAGTGTTATAACACCAAGGTCAAGGGTTTGAATTCCTGCACTGGCCAGCCACCAAAAATAAATAAATAAAAAAATTTTTAAAAAATTAAAAAAAAAAATCACTCAAAACCAATAAACTGTGAGCTATGAAAGGTTTCCTCTGGACCTTCA
>NW_007865943.1:0-604 GCF_000696425.1 Galeopterus variegatus
CATGTATCAACCTGACACCCCTTCACAATACAATATCTAGAAATGCAAAATAAAGTTAAACCTCACCACTGTTAATACAACCTACTGCCCTTATATAAGACAAGAAGCCTGGACTGCCCCAATAATTACCCTATGTCTTTCTCAGGTCCTTGTACCCTAAATGACACCCACTTGCAGCCTGTTACAAGCACCTCTATCAGGTGTTTGATATATGCCAAAGATAAACGTGGTGTGCAGAAAGGATGTGCTTACCCTTAGTTGTCTGGAATATAGGTTTTGATATCCCCAAGTTGGACTTAAAACTTTGTGGATTAAGGACATTATTCCCTAATCAGGAGGGCTGCTTTCCCAAACTGTAACAGTTCTAGTTCCTCTAGTTGCGTATCACAAATACTCAAAGAATTCGATACAAGTTGTCTCTAAATGAATACAAGTTGTCTCTAAATGGTCCCCGCTCCATCAGGATATGTCTTCTTGTGTGCAGAGTCCTCAAATTGGCCACTAAGAAATTGGTCCTGAAATTTTGTATACCCAAAAGGAAATTTTTTTTTATCCTTCAAAGCAGGGCTTACTCATGCACAGATAGTGTGATATCTGCAAGACA
>NW_007865944.1:0-604 GCF_000696425.1 Galeopterus variegatus
GAACACCTCTCCTCTCTCTTTTCCACCACTATACTTTATTTTATTATTATTCCAGTGTTTACTTTTAACATTTAAAAATACTTATTTCTCTACTATCTTATTTATCAGTTTTGAAATTATTATCTTGGCACCAACTGGAAAACACAGGGGTAACAGAATACTTGAATCATCCTTTACCCTTTCTTCTGCTTCCTTTGGAGTTGTGTTTAGCCAGTGCTCCTACAGCATGAGGCTGTACATTTATATAAAATTCTCTAATCGTTATTCCCACACTGGCTTTAGTCCTAGTTCATTAAATAGATTTAATCCCAACTGCCTGTCTTGTTTCATAGTTTACCCATTCTTCTAGATGAAATTTGCCGAAATTTGTCTTCAGCACTTTCTTCAGGACCAGCTCGGAGGATCTATCAGATTTTTAAAAGTTTGTCCTGCTGCTTTTATAATTGAAAGATTCTTTGTCTTGGAATAGAATTTTGGCCATACTTCCCATGAGAACGTGAAAACACGGGCTGCTCTGCTATCTTTCGGTACTGGATGTGTATATGGAGAAGCCAATGGAGTGAGGCCAGTAGTGTTGTCGTTTTGCATTAAGTGTAACTTAATC
>NW_007865946.1:0-604 GCF_000696425.1 Galeopterus variegatus
ATATTTAAATTAAATGATGAAAGATAGAAAAAAGAGAAGAATAAAAAAAGAACAAAAGAGAGAACTAAAAATAATTAAGAATAAATTGCTTTTAAAAGACATATTTATCAATTCATAAAAGCAAAAATGTACATTGAGTAAAGTTTGGCAAAACCAAAAATGTTCGAAGAATAAAATAAAATTACCTCCTATCCCTAAACCAGGGAAAGCCAAATGATCATCAACAAAGTGTTTCCCTCCAGAGATTTCTTATACTTAATATACATGCTAAAACAATGGGGTCATGCTCTCACTACCATGTTGCTTTCTGTTTGGATTTTTAAATAACATTATTGTGAATATTTTCCAATATTATTACATATTTCTATGGGCGTTATTATCAACAGTTACATTGTAATTTGTTCGACCTTTCCATTAATATTGGACAATTAGACTGTTCCCAATATTTTGCTATTGTAAAAAGGGCTTTAGTGAACATCTTACTTGTAAATTTGAATTCATCACTGGTGATTTTCTAAGAATAAAAGTGGCATTTTCCAATTTAAAAAAAAAAAAGATTACAGAGTAACATCTGCACAGTGTCAAGGGAAAGAAGCTGTTGACT
>NW_007865948.1:0-604 GCF_000696425.1 Galeopterus variegatus
GTTGGTGTTCTGAGAGGAGGCCTCTCACTCCTCATGTTTTCCACTGTTCCAAACAAAGAAGATGACAAAGGAGACTTTCCCATAGACTTCCCTACGAATTCCTTTGGGGAAGTTGAGGAGGCCACTCTAGTGGTCTATGCTTGACACACCAGCTACAACTACCCCAAGATATGGACATATGGGAGCCACCGGGCCATGGGCAGAGAGGACATCACAAAATGTTGTATTGATGTTTTAATAATTGTTGGGTTTTGCTTATCAAACTTGGCACCTTCTTTATATCTTTTCCAAAGAGATCTTGTCCTTTTAGTAGCATGTGCATTGCCTGCACTAATATTAAAGAGTAAAAGAGATGCCAAGTTGACTCAGTGTTTTTGCCTTTTTGTCATGGCTTTCATGCTATGAAAGGTACCCACATGAACAGGGAGTGTTTTTCATTTTTTAATTTAAAACTGCTCGTGAAACTTTGGGATGAGTGCTGGGATGTCTATAAACTAGTTTGAGAACCAAAATCCAAAATAAGATGGAAGATTGGCTGAGGCCTTCCTCTGGGAGGGGGGCCCTCTATGGCAGACAAACCTCTGTGGAAGAGCATACCTACTTC
>NW_007865949.1:0-604 GCF_000696425.1 Galeopterus variegatus
TTGTATGTATGTATCACACTTGGTTTATTCATTCATCTGTTGATGGACACTCGGGTTGATGGATACCTTTGGCTATTGTGAATCATGCTGCTATGAACATTGATGTACAAACATCTCTTTGAAACTCTGCTTTCAATTTGTTTGAGTATATACTCTCAAGTGGAATTGCTGAATTATATCGTAATTCTATTTTTAATATTTTTCAGGAAGCACGATTCTGTTTTCTACAATGGCTGTATCATTTTACATTTCCAGCAACAGTGCACAGGGTTCCAATTTCTCCATATCCTCTACAACACTTGTTACTTTAAGTTTTTTTTTATAGTGGACATCCTAATGAGTATGAGGTGTTTCTCATTGTGGTTTAATTTGAATTTTCCTAATGATTAGTCTTATTATTATTTTTTTACATTAAGGAATAGCTTACATGCAGTAAAGTGCCATATCTTATAAGCACAGCTGAATGAAATTATACACATGTACATACCTGTGAAACCACCACCAGATCAACATATAGAACATCCCCAGCACCTAGGAAGGCTCCCTCATGCCCCCTCCCAGTCAGTAACCCCCAAAGGTAACCATTCTTCAGGTGCATGTATGG
>NW_007865950.1:0-604 GCF_000696425.1 Galeopterus variegatus
GAACAATACTAGAATAATTGGGAATTTTCATTTAAAAAAATTAAATTATATCCCAACCTCAAACCTCATATCATATACCTAAATAAATTCAGGTGGATTAAATAATTAAGTGTAAAAGATAAAAAAAACCCCAAACCTAACAAAAATAATGGATTTTATTCTGCAAAGGTAGAAACTACAAAACAAAATATGTATAGAGTTGACTACATAAAAATTTTAAATTTCTGTATATCAAAAAACATACAATATCATATAGGGTATATAAGAACTCTCTATTATGTTCAAATCTGAAATTATTCAAAAACAAAAAGTCACACACACACACACACACGCACACGCACTCTCACACATATTCACCCCCCCACACATTCGCAAATAATCACCCACACAATACCTACAAAAATTACAAGTCTGTATATTCTTTCCACTTCTAGGTGTTTATCTTCCAGATATAGTTGGACATATACAAAATGACCCTTGTGGTAACTTCTCCAGGCTCCACCCTTGCCAGGTTATTTGTGATAGTAAAAACTGTACACAACCCAAATGACAATTACAAAGAACTGATTTAAAAATCAAGGTATAGTCATATAATGGAATACCA
>NW_007865951.1:0-604 GCF_000696425.1 Galeopterus variegatus
TGATATTTGAACAGAGACCCAAATGAAGAGAAGTCTCATCCTGCCATGAGAAGAGAAATACAGGCAGGGAGTACCTAGAAATTAGGAGATCAGCAAAAGGAATGGAGTGAATGAGGGGAAGAATGGTAGGGGAGGAGGTCAGAGAGATAGGAAGGGGCCAGATCTCGTACATGGCAGTGTTACTTATTACAAATTGTGGAAAGTACATTGAAACAAATACAAAGTGTTAACAGCAAAGATAGCTGGGAGCCTAACCTAACCTGGGGAATCAGGAGAAACTTCTGTTATGGACTGAACTGTTTTCCCCCATAATTCAAAATTTATTTAACTTCCAATGTAACAACCAGAAAACAGTTAACATAATGGCACTAGTAATTCCTTACCTGTCAATAATTACTTTGAATGTAAATAGATTAAATTCTCCAATAAAAAAGGCATAAAGTGGCTCAATAGGTTTTCAAAAAAGACCAAACTGTATGCTGACTCTCTTCACCTTAAAAGTGAAGACCCATAATTTGAAAGTGAAAGGATAGAAAAAGATATGGCGTACAAATGGAAACAAAAAGAGAGCAGAGGTTGCTATACTTATTGTAGACAAAATAGA
>NW_007865952.1:0-604 GCF_000696425.1 Galeopterus variegatus
ATAACCTGGTAGGGTTTCTGGAGGTAAAATTGATAAAAATGTTGGTGCCACCCAAGACTGCAAACCCCAGAAGTTTTTTACCTCAAGCTAGTCCAAGTAAAACCTCCAACAGTTTGCCAAAATTGCCATTAAAGTACTCATCACTTTATGGTTGTGGCTGTTTCTCCTCCAAATAAACAGATTGCCACTGTGAATCTCCAGATTTGCCTGTTGTTCCAGATTTGGGGGTGGCAGTTTGCCTTTTTATTTTTTTATTTTATTTTTTTATTTTTTTGATATTTTAGTTTTCTCATGGCTCCAAGAAACATTATTGGTTTTGAGTTTGTTCAGTTCTGTCTGATTGTAAAGAGGGAGTGAAGACTTCCAAGCCATTTTTATATTGGAACTTTAACCAGAAATTTTCAGGAGCTTTTAAAGTATTTAAATAAAAATGTTGAGTTAGTAAGATATATGGATTTAGAACTTTGTGAATATATCTGGGTGATTGATACATTTGTATCTCTTGTACGTAGTAATTAAAGCTAATTCCATAGATGATATTGTCTTGGGAAGAACTATAGACTATGAAAAGAATAGGAACAAAGATCAAGCCTGACAAGTGTCA
>NW_007865953.1:0-604 GCF_000696425.1 Galeopterus variegatus
TGTTGTGTAATCACCACATCCCTATTCATTTCCACAACTTTTTCATCATCCCAAACAGTAATGCTGTATCCATTAAACAGTAACTCATTCCCCTCTCCCTTCAGACACTGGGAACCTCTTTTCTACTTTCTGTCTCTATGAATGTAGTGCTTCATACAAGTGGAATACAATACAATGTTTGCCCCCCAGTTTTTTTTGGCTTATTTCACTTAGTATAGTGTTGTTCAAGGTTCACCCATGTTGAAGCATGTATCAGAACTTCATTCCTTTTCATGGCTGAATTATATTCCATTTATGGGTATAGTACCTTTTGTTTATCCATTCATCTGTTGATAGACATATAGGTTGTTTCCCGTTTTTGGCTATTGTGAATATGCTGGCAGGAACACTGGTGTAAAAGCATGTGTTTGAGTCTCTGCTTTCAATTTTGGGGAGTATATACCCAGGAGTGGAATTACTGGATCATGTGGCAATGCTATGTTTAGATTTTTGAGGAGCTGTCAAATGCACTTTCCATTTGTATTTTATTTAGTCTTCGCAGAGTTGCAATTGCTAAAACTAAATATTGGAACTCTGACATACAGAGGCTGCCTACTCTGGATCC
>NW_007865954.1:0-604 GCF_000696425.1 Galeopterus variegatus
TTTAGTATTCTTGGCTGGCACTTTTTTTCCTTTAGTACTTTGAATACATCATTCCATTCTCTCAGTTGTGTTTCTGCTGAGAAATCTGCTGTTAGTATAAAGTGGACTCCCTTATAGGTCACCTGATGCTTTTCTCTTACTGCTTTCAGGATTTTCTTTTTGCCTTTAAGCATTGCCAGTTTGACTATAATGTATCTTGGGGAGGACCTTTTTGGAATGAATCCGTTTGGAGATCTTTGAGCCTTCTGGATCTGAATGTCTCTCCCAATATGTGGGAAGTTTTCTGCTATTATTTTTGTCGAACAGATTTTCAATGCTTTTTCCTTTTTCCTCCTCTTCCAGAACACCCACGATTCAGATGTTTGTGTGCTTACGGTTATCTGATAGCTCTCCCAGATTTTCTTCATTTTTAAAAAATTCTTTTTCCTTTTCTTTTTCTTTCTTTTTTTTTGTTTGCCTGGGTTATTTTGAAAAGACTGTCTTTGAGATCAGAAATTCTTCTGCTTGATCTAGCCTGCTGCTTAAGCTCTTGGTTGTGTTTTTTATTTCATTAAGTGAATACTTCAGTATCAGGAGTTCTACTATGTTCTTTTTTTTTTTTTTT
>NW_007865955.1:0-604 GCF_000696425.1 Galeopterus variegatus
GTGGATGTTTGGCAGGCAAAATCCAAAACCAGCAGATGTCCATTGTACCACGTAAACTACCAATCATCAAGTTGTCAAAATAGAGGAGATCTTAAGCAAATCTGCTGTCTCACTACCTCAAAACAACTGTGCCTCATGAACTCCACAAGGGAAATCCCACAGGAACCAAGTTCTACAGTAACCAGGAATCTCTCTTTGATGGGAATGTTTCTGAGAAGCTGAGCTAAATTTGTAACTGGAATTCTCTTGAAGCAAACTTACTGTCTGCCCAGCTCTTCTGACTTCAGAATATGTCTAAAATATTGAGCGCCCTATCCCTACAGGGAATTCAACTTCTGGCCTATACAGTCCAGCTATGTCTAAAAATGTAAAGTCACTCTGTAGAGGCAAAGTCAACTATTTGTGAATCTCTAGCCTCAGGAGGCCTATCCTCCAACTTGGCTAAACTGAACCCGTCTTCTCAGAATTATCATCACCGAGACTCTAGCCCGGTTACAGATTTTACTTCTTCTCCTCACTGCAGAAAGAAATGCAACTTTCAGCTTCTTGAGGGAAAAAAATCTAAAAGAACATAGGCCAAACTCTTACCAGTGATTATCTCTGG
>NW_007865956.1:0-604 GCF_000696425.1 Galeopterus variegatus
TATTTGAAGGCCTTAGTTAATAAATATAATTTTTAATTACACAAAGCTAAGTTGAACAGAATTTCTGGAACAGAATTGGTATTTTCACATTTGTTTTGTTTTAAAGTTTGTTGTAATCATTAATTACTGATTTTATAGGTGTGTTTACAAATTCTATCAATCCAAGTTTAAATTATGTTTCACATATTCTTATAAAATTAAGTTTATGATTTATGCATTAGTTAAAATTTTGAATTTTGAATATTTGGACACAAATTGTACTGCAACAAAAATGGTTTAAAAAAAAAAAAGCCAGAATAGAATGAGTTAGAAAGACTACTAGATAGCTAACAACTTGAAGATTATTTCAATTGTGTCTTAGAATTGAGGAAAACAGGTAATGGTCATCTGATTACCATTGGATGTAGAATAGGACCTTAAATCTGATTCCCAATCCAACACACCAGAATAGTTCTAGGCTTTTTCTTGAGCCTTCTGGCTTATAATTGTCTTCCTGCCTGAAAACACTCTGACTTGGAAAAGCAGCGTATTTAAGGTTGACTGGCTCTTCCAAGAGTCTGTTAAGGGTGCTCCTGCTGAATCCTAAATCCTTGGTATTCAGTGC
>NW_007865957.1:0-604 GCF_000696425.1 Galeopterus variegatus
AAGAGAGGAGATTGAATGTCCTTATTTCAAAGAAATGGCTAGGTTTTGTAATCATCAGTATGTTAATTACCCTGATTTGATCATCACACATTGTATACATGCATTGATATTCAACTACGTACCCCACTAATATGTATAATCAATACGTTTCAATAAAAAAGAAAAAGAAAGAAAAAAAAACAGAATTTGCAATTTAGGAAAAGTCAAGAGCAGACTTTACAAAAAGGGTTATGGTATGATAGCTGATTAGAGTGGTTATCTTAGGATATATAATGAAATATTCAGTGAAGCAGCAGCAAATTGGAATTAATATGCCATAAGGGAGGGACTTGATTTTCTTCCTTGTTTCTTGGTTGTATTAGTTTTGTTTGTTCGTTTGTTTATTTTATTGCTGCACAACAAATAACCACAAAATTAATGACTTAAGCCGTTCCTGTGCATTAGCTCATAGTTCTGTATATCAGAAGTCCAAGCAGGGCTCAATTCTCTAATCAGTTTCTCACAAGGCTGAGATCAAGGTGTTGACCTGGCTGCATTTTTATTTGGAACTTAGGGTCTTCTTCCACCTTACATGATCATTGTAGAATTCAGTTCCTTCCAGCTA
>NW_007865958.1:0-604 GCF_000696425.1 Galeopterus variegatus
GAATAGGACTGTTCTCCACCCTTGGAAAAAATAATTACCAAGGAAATGAACTGATAGAATTTTAGAAAAGATGAAGTAATACTAGGTCTTCGTATTCTCTAGTGGATGTATCCCAAGAAAGGAGTCACATTTCTCAGGGTGAGTCTGGGCAAAAGAAATAATTGTGTTTGACGGGTGCAGTGAGTGGATTTGGTCACACACTACTTCCAACTTTTATCTCTGAAGTGGTGTGTGTTCAGTGGATCCACCCGCCCAGCATCAGCTTTTCTTCTGATATTAACACCTTGCCCTTCCCTTTGAGGACCCAGTCTTTACTCAATTCACTTGGTTTAGTTATGGCTGAATCCACCCCAGCTTCAGACTTGGGCACATAATGGAAAGCTGGTTCATCAGTGTGTTCTATTTCCTGCTTGACAGCAAAGGACTTGTGAGCCAATTTGGGGGGACTTATGTTCAATTCTTAGGAAAAAGACACCCTCTCAGGGGGGGCTGTGCTGATAGGAATTAGTCATGGAGCAGTCGGTGGTCTGCTGCCATTACAGGGGAAAGCATTTCTAATGGTAAGGGTGAGAGAGAGTAAAGCAGATCCAGGAGATGGAGACCC
>NW_007865959.1:0-604 GCF_000696425.1 Galeopterus variegatus
AGAAGAAGAGAGAAAGAATGAGGTAGGAGGTGTAGACTTTCACTCCTCGCCCCATTTTTTTCCTCTTCTCAAATGTAACCATTTATCCTGAAATTTGAATATATATATTTTTTTGTCTTTTTTGTGACCGGTAAGGAGATTGCAACCCTTGGCCCGGTGTCGCCTGCACCGTGCTCAGCCAGTGAGCGCACCGGTCATCCCTATATAGGATCCGAACCCGCGGTGGGAGCACCGCTGCGCTCCCAGCACCGCACTCTCCCGACTGCGCCACGGGGCCGGCCCTGTTTGAATATTTTTTAATATACCTGACTGTACAGGTGTACTAAATAGGTGTATAGGCTTAGACCTGAAAGTGTTTGAAGCAATATATGGTGTTGTTTTTGTTTTTAAGTATATCTAAATGGCATCATGTTATCTTTTTTGCAATTTAATTTTTAAAATTAAAAATTAAAATTTGTTGACAACCCTCTCCTCATCCCTAACACAAAGAGATGACAATGTTTGAGGTGATGGATGTGCCAAACCTCCCTAATATGATCATTACACACAGTGTAAGTGTGCCCAAATATCATAGTGTACCCCATAAATATATATAATGACGAGT
>NW_007865960.1:0-604 GCF_000696425.1 Galeopterus variegatus
CAACCATAATATAAAATAAGTTTAATGGTGTACTAGTCTGTTTCTGTTGCTTGTATCAGAATACCTGAAACTGGGTAATTTATAAAGAAACAAAGTTTATTTCTTACAGTTTTGAAGGCTGGGAAGTCCACAGACCAGGGGGTGCATCCGGAGACAGCATTCTTGATGGGAACTCTACAGAGTCCTGTGACAACCTGGGTATCACATGGCAAGGGCTGAGCAAGACAGATGACGTTCTCACTTGCTCTGTTTTTAAAGCCATCAGAACCACACCCATTACTCCTCGAATGGATCAATCCATTCAGGAAGCACAGTCCTCATGATCCAATCCCCTCTTAAAGGTCCCTCCTTTCAAATACATAATTGGATATCTCACCCTCTTACCACTGTTACAATGGGGGCCAAGATTCCCGTGCAAGAACTTTTGGGGGACACATATGGCCCAAAGCAAATGGTAATTCTCAAATATTTAAATATTCAACAAACATTTTTTAGGTGCCAACTATCTTTCTTGGGTATTAGGAATACCAGCAAGAATAGAGAACAATCCCACTCATAATAAATCTTTATAGGTTGTTTCATAAATAAAAAGAAAAGAATGTAG
>NW_007865961.1:0-604 GCF_000696425.1 Galeopterus variegatus
GACAGCTGCATCTGGTGTGGGCCTCAGGCTGCTTCTACTCATGGCAGAAAGTAGCAGGCAGTCAGCAGGTACAAGCAGATCACATGGCGAGAGGAAGCAAAGAGAATGGGGGTGGGGGGTGCCGGCTCTCAAGGGAATTAATTGAGCGAGATCTCACTCACTACCAGCACCCCAGGGAAAGCATTAATTCATTCATGAGGGATCTGCCCCCATGACTCAAACAGCTCCCAACACTGCCACACTGGGGATCAGATTTCCACATGAGTTATGAGGGGACAGCACATCTAAGCTCTATCAAAAAGGATGCAATGAAATTAAAAAAGAATAATTCAGACTTTCTAGTATGTATTTGCACATAGCAATTTTATAATTTTCTCCAACAATGCTTGGCTGCTTAGAATAAAATATTATAGGATTGGAGTTGGGGAAATTGTTACAGATGGGAGGATGGGGGATGTAAAGGACTCTGCCTTCCATTTGGTAGGAGGTGACTGAAGCCAGAAGACGGCCAAAGGTGTGAGAGATGGAATCAGAATTGAGGTTCTGAAGGTCATCGTGAGGCCAAAGAGGAATTTTGGGCAATAAGAAAAAAAGGAAGCAAACA
>NW_007865962.1:0-604 GCF_000696425.1 Galeopterus variegatus
GTGGTTTTTATTTGCATTACTCTGATGGCTAATAATATTGAACATATTTCTTGGGCTTATTGGCAGTTATAGAATTTCTTTGGAGAAATGTTTATTCATATTCTTTGCCAATTTTTAATTATTTCTGGATTATGAATTTTTTATGCTGATCAATATGTCTATCATTACTCCAGTACCACTCTTCCTTGATTACTTTCAATTTACAGTAAGTTTTAAAACTGGAATGTTTGAGTTCTCCAAATTTGGTCTTTTCAAAATTGTTTTTCATAGACTAGGTCCTTCAATTTTCGTATTAACATTTGGGGGAATGGGTCAGCTAAGATTTTAGTAGGGATTGTATTGAATTTGTAGACCAGTTTGGAGAATATTGCTATCTTAACAATACTAAATATTTCAAGCCAAGAAACTTCATTTTTACTTAGTATTTCTTCTATCTCTTTCAGCAATACTTTGTAGTTTTCAGTGTAAAAGTCTCTCAGCTGCTTAGTTAAATTTATTTCTGGGCATTTTATTCATTTACATGCTATTTAAATGGAATTATTTTCTCAAGTTTATGTTTTGATTGTTCATTGCTAGTATGTAGAAATATAAGTGATTTTAAAAA
>NW_007865963.1:0-604 GCF_000696425.1 Galeopterus variegatus
AGGAAGACAAGACGGTGCTATGACCTGTGTTCCAGAGATGAGAAAAGTGGACAGAGAGCTTAGGTAACTCGTCCCAGGCCACTAACTTGTTATGTGCCAGGGCCGGGTGGTGCATCCACAGGTGGGCACGGGTGCGACACCTGTGTGAGAAAGGCGGCCCTCCAAGGCCACCAGCTTAGCAGCAGCGTGAGGGAGAATGGAGGGAGCAAAGGGACAAAAGATGAGATGCAATCCCTGATGAGGCCCTGCGGTTTGGGCTTCTAAAAAGAAACCATGGACGCCGCTGCTGCAGTAGTTGAAGCAGGCACGTGAAGTTTCCATTGATAACTTGTAATCGAGAGAGAAGAACTTGGGGACTGTTGGCACAGTGTTTCCAAACTAGAAGGAAGCTTAGGGGCAATTTTGCTGCATCTCTTCATTTAACAGGGCCCGAAACTAACACGCATGGCAATGAAGTTCCTCGTCCCACTGAGCCTGCAGCAGAGAGAGGGGCCAGGCCGTGGTTTTCGACGCCCGGCACATGCTCTTTCTTTTTAAATGACTCATTCGTATTTCTCAAGTTTTTAATCCAACAACAGCGATTCTCTATTCTACTATGTATGCA
>NW_007865964.1:0-604 GCF_000696425.1 Galeopterus variegatus
AAAAGAGACTTTGGCTAACATGATAAGAATTTCATCTTGGTATATAGGTATAGTCAGACAACAAACACGTAGCAGACAAACTGTTCGGTTTGTAGGACTCTTTATACTGTGAGAAATAATTTGCTTCTATTTTTTTTTTTTTCCTGTTTGTCTTTTTTCGTGACCGGCAACGGATCGCAACCCTCAGTGTCGCGCCTGTACCGGACCGGGACCGGCAACGGAATCGCAACCCTCAGTGTTGCGCCCACACCTTGCTCAGCCAGTGAGCCGCCGGTCTGTATGTGGAATCTGAACCCTCGGTGGGAGCGCCGCTGCACTCCCAAGTGGTGCACTGTAGCAGTGCGCCACCGGGCCGGCCCCATAATTTGTTTCTTAAAAACAGAGTGTTTGGCATATCCAGTATAATCTTATTCATAATGTAGCTTTTAATAGTGAATCTATTACATGCATAAAGAAAAAACTAGAGTTTAATCTTTCTTCAATGCAAATATTTGATAGAACACTTAAAATTTTATTTTAATATTTTCTCTAAACTTTATTACTTTATTAAGCTTTCTTTTGTAGAAAAAATGAAATCATGTTCTACACTGTCTCAATTTGATTC
>NW_007865965.1:0-604 GCF_000696425.1 Galeopterus variegatus
TATATATATGTAGCACAATGTGATATTTGGGTACATTTATACAGTGTGCAATGATCATATCAGGGTATTTAGTATATCTATCACCTCAAACATTTGTCACCCTTTTGTGTTGGAAATATTCAACATCCTCTCAACTAGCTACTTGAAGTCATACAGTAACATGTTGTGGGCTGTAGTCTCCCTATATTGCTATCAAAGACTAGATTTTATTCTTCGTATGTGTTTGCAATTTTATATCCATTGACCCCCTTCTTCCCATCTCCCCCCATACCCTTAGTAATTTCCAGTAACCACTATTCTACTCTTTACTTCCACGAGATCAAGTTTTTTAGCTTCCATGTATGAGTGAGAAAATGCAGTATTTCTCTTTTTTGTGCCTGGCTTATTTCACTTAACATAATTTTCTTAGAGCTCATCAATGTTGCTGGGAATAGCAAAATTTCATTTCTTTTTTATGGCTGAGTAGTATTCCCTTGTGTATATACCCCCTTTTCTTTTTCCAATTGCCCATTGATGAACATTTAGGTTGGTTCCAAATCTTTGCCACAGGTCCTCTTCATTTGATATTTTCCTGGTCTGGAGTCCCCTTGTCTTTTCTATTCCC
>NW_007865966.1:0-604 GCF_000696425.1 Galeopterus variegatus
CTATAGATTAACCTCCAAAATTTGTCCAGGAAAATTCTCATTACTTATAATGCTTAAACTCGTTTTAAAAATAGTAATCATATTTATTTTGTCTAGTAGTACCTGGAAAAAAAACTTCTTAAGTAAAAATTATATAGCATAGAATAAAAAATTCTTTTCTTGACCTAGAAGGACTCTCTGGTTTTAAGGGGTGGAGTCCACCTCTCCAACTCCTCTGCCACTCCATGCCTTCTGACGTGTTCATCACCACATACCTACGCACAGCTCCTTAAAAGTGTTACCCTATTTCATGGCTTGTGATTGCTGTGCTTTCTCCATCCAATGTCTTTCCTCTCATGTGTTTCATAGATTGCTACCATCTCAGGGCCTAACTAGGAGAAAAAAAAACAACACAGTAATTTGAACAACAAAAATTTAATACAAAGAATTATGAAATAATAATGGGATTAGCTACTAATGGGAAAATAACTCTAAAGAATATAGGAATAATGCATGTAGGGAGAAGCTCTCATATCTAGGATTAAGGCAGAGTTCCTAATGAACGAACACATGGAATAAGGACACCCTCTGCCACTCCAAGGCCATACTTCACACCTTGTTGAGA
>NW_007865967.1:0-604 GCF_000696425.1 Galeopterus variegatus
TCAACAATTCTGAGAAATGAACGTTTTCAAAGTTATGTGCTCCACCAGCAAAATTCAGACATGACATTTCCTTTGGGCCACAGTGAGGTTTCTAGGTGCTTCCTTTGGAGGTATGGATAGCAGAGCAGTGTCCATTCCAATCTGGCCCCTGTCCGTGAGTGCTCCCAGGAGTTCGTGGGCTATGGTCTGAATGTGTGTGTCCCCCCTAAATTCACATGTTGAAACCTAACTTTGAAGTGCTTGTATTATGAGGTGGGGCCTTTGGGACGTGATTAGGTCATGAGGGTGGATCCTCATGAATGAGATCCGTCCCCTCTTAAAAGAGGCCCCAGAGAGCTCCTCACCCCTGCCACCATTGAAGACACAGCAAGAAGCTGCCATCTACGAACCAGATTAGGTCCTCATGAGACACTGAATCTGCCACGCCTAGATCTCAGACTTCTAGCCTCCAGAACTGTGAGAACTAAATGTCCATGGTTTAAGAGCCTCCCAGTCGATGATATTCTGTTACAGCAGCCTGGGCAGACTAAGACATCGGTGGAGTGAATGGGGGGGCTCAGAGCCACCCACCAGGTCAGGGAGGGGGCCCATCTTGGTGGGGTCT
>NW_007865968.1:0-604 GCF_000696425.1 Galeopterus variegatus
TACTTTTGTACCCCTTGTCCCCACCCAATTATCCCCCAACTTTCCTCCTCCTCCCCCTGTCCCCTCCCCCACTCCAATTTGTAGACCTTCCCTCTGTTAGACCACAGCACTACTGTGGTCTTTCTTTCTGTCCTTCCTTTCTCTCTTAGCTCCCACATATGAGTGAGCACATGTGGTATTTATCCCTCTGTGCTTTGCTTGTCTCACTCAACATAAGTTTCTCCAGGTTCATCCACGTTGTTGCAAATGGGGGTATTTCATTCTTTTTTATGGCAGAGTAGTATTCCATAGTGTATATATACCACAGTTTCCTTATCCAATCATCCATTGATGGACATCTAGGTTGGTTCTATATCTTGGCTATTGTAAACAGAGCTGCGATAAACATGGGAGTGCAGGTATCTCTTTGACATAATGATTTCCATTCCTCTGGGTATATACCCAGAAGAGGGATTGCTGGATCATATGGAAGATCTGTCTGTAGTTGTTTGAGAAAACTCCTGTTTTCCATAGTGGTTGTACTAATTTACAGTCCCAGCAACGGTGCAGTAGTGTTCCCTTCTCTCTACACCTTCACCAGCATTTGTTATTCACCGTCTTTTTG
>NW_007865969.1:0-604 GCF_000696425.1 Galeopterus variegatus
TAATCAGGTTATTTGTTTTATTGCTTTTGAGTTGTTTGAGTTCCTTATATATTTTAGATATTAATCCCTTATCAGATGTATGGTTTGCAAATATTTTCTCCCATTTCATTGCTGTCTCTTCACTCTGTTGATACAAACTAGCTTTAACAAAAACAAAAATACTAAACAAGTTAGATTTAATTCAATAATGAAAGAAAGGTCTTTTAAAGCAAATAGTGTCAAATCAAGTCGACACACAAAGATTAACTCAAAAGGAATCATAGACCTAAATGCAAAAACTAAGTCTATAAAATTTAAAGAAGAAAACATAAGAGAAGATCTTTGTGACCTTGAAATAGGCAAAGACTTCTAGGACACATGGCAAAAAATAAGACATTGAATTTTATTAACAAAATTAAAAACCTCTTGCTTTTTATAAGACACTTTTCAGAAAATAAAAAGACAAGACATAGAATGGGAGAAGATGAAGGAATAATTAATTTGCTCCCTCTGCTTGAGCTGGGATATCCAACTCTTTCCCTCAAAATCAGTGCTCCTGGTTCTCAGGTCTTCAGGCTTGGACTGGAACTTACACCCATTGGCTCTCCTGGTTCTTAGACCTACA
>NW_007865970.1:0-604 GCF_000696425.1 Galeopterus variegatus
GGTCTGCACCACGCTCAGCCAGTGAGCGCACCGGCCATCCCTGTATAGGATCCGAACCCACGTCCTCGGCGCTACCAGTGCCGCACTCTCCCGAGCGAGCCACGAGGCCGGCTCAAGAGGATCAAATCTTGAGGGGAGCGCACTAGGCTTGAAGACTTGCCTATTTCCCTCTGAGGGGATTTGGCCAGATAATGTGAAGGGAAGAGGAGGGGACAGCATCCTCTCCTTCCTTCCGACCCTTCTCTGGGGGCATCACCTTCTCCCCTGAAGCTCTGGCCCGTTGGGTAGCCAGAGCTCCTCCTGGAAGTAGAACTTCTCTTCTCCAGTATGAAAAAGAAAAGAACCCAGAGTAAACAATGATGATAAAAATGGCATATTTCTTGGCAGAAGACTTTCCAGTGGTGATGTGTGTCAGAGACAGATGATGCAGTGGATAAGTTCACCCAGCTTCAGATTTTATTTTATTACAAAGATTTATTTTTTCTTTTGTTGAGTTTTCCTATGTACATTAATGCATCCATACTCATTAAATAAATGAAAATCTGCTTTCCATAAGTATGTTTTATTGTGCAAGCCTCACATTTCACAAAAGAACCAGAGACTC
>NW_007865971.1:0-604 GCF_000696425.1 Galeopterus variegatus
CCTACCCACCCACACACACAAAAAAACTCTTGGCTGTCCCTCTCTTCATTTTTCAAAACATTTATAAAGACCAGTCCCCAGTTTCCCAGTCTCTCAGCCTTTTCTGTGCAATACCAAATTCATTTCAAATTTCTGAAAGTATAACTGATATTTACTGAGAACCTAATATATGCTAGGTGCTTTATATGTATATTTGAATTCAAGTAATTCTTGATGGGGGAAAAAAATAAGTAAAGCAGATGTTATTATCTCAATTTTTTTAAATGAAAAAATTGATGTTCAAAAGTATAAAGTAATTTTCCCCAGATGACTAGCTAGTGATTTCAGCAGAGAAAAATTCAAATCAGGTCTGACTCTAAAGCCCATGAGTTTCATTTTGTATTTTTTAATTTTTTTTTCCTGCTTATGAAATGTTTAAGAAGAGAATGCAAATACTACAGAAAAATAAAGATGCATCCTCTTATACTACTGTATCCTAACCTACTATTAATATTTATGGTTTCTGTTCTGTCATCTTATGCAATTTTAAATACATATTTATATAATTGTCAATATATGTGTGTACATATTACTCATATAAAATGTTATACATATACATATATAC
>NW_007865972.1:0-604 GCF_000696425.1 Galeopterus variegatus
ACCACACTTTCCCCTCCTGGAGCAGGAGTGTTTGCTCCTATAGGGTATCCTGCAAAGCAGCGCTTCTCAAAGTTGAATGTGCACACCAATTGATCACCTGGGGATCTTACTGATGCACAGATTCTGAATCAGCAGGTCTGGGGTGGTGCCCAGATTCTGCATTCCTAGCAAGCTCCCAAGTGATGACGATGCTGCTGGACTGAAGATCACACTTTGAGTAGCAAGGTTATTTCCCCTAATTCCTCCTCCCTCCAGAGAAAGAAAACACCCTTAGGCAGAAGTTTTTTTTACCTGCCAGAATAGAAGAGCAGCCCAGAGGAGGAAATTATCTGTCAAATAATACCTAGACCTCAAGGACTGGGTTATTCCAACATTTGGCTAGTTATTTCTTATTTGCGGCAACCACACTCATAATGACATGACCCTTCTTTCTGGCCCGGTGTCATCAGTTCAGAGCAATCGTTTTCAAACTTGTTGTTAGAAGTGCCACCCTTAAAATAGTCTAAATCATCTATGGAAGCACATGTTAAAATGGGTAACTGCGGAGCTGTTCTGGTTTCCTACCATTGCTGTAACAATAATCATAAACTTAGTGGCTTAAAAC
>NW_007865973.1:0-604 GCF_000696425.1 Galeopterus variegatus
GAAGTCAAAGATCAAGGCACCAGTAGATCCAGTGTCTGGTGAGGACCTTCTTTCTGGTTCATTGCACCTTCTCACTGTGTCCTCACATGGTGGAAATGTGAGGGTCTCTCTTAGGTCACTTTCATAAGAGCACTAATCCGATTCATAAGGGTTCCACCTCATAACCTAACCACCTCCCAATGGCCCAGTTTCCTAATACCATCACCTTGGGGTTTAAGATTTCAGTATATATGATGAATTGGTGGGGGAGGCACAAATATTAACCATAGCAAGTATTATTTATAATAGCAAATACACTGAAGCAACCTAGATGTCCAATATAGGAATGACATTAAATGTACCATGCTCTATTCAAAGCAAAGTGATGTTAGGTAAGCTTTAAAAATCACAGTTTAGCGAAATGGGAGAATGAATAAATGCTATCTATGTTTAATGAGATGGATTATTCTAGAAATGTGGGAAATAAAAAATTTCCAAGGGTAAAGAAAGAAATTTTACCTAATAGTTTTAAAACCACAGATAAAAACTGTTGATAAGTGGTACGCTTCTTGCCAACCACACAGAAAAGTAGATTTGTGATAAATATGGGACATATATATAATTT
>NW_007865974.1:0-604 GCF_000696425.1 Galeopterus variegatus
CCCCGAGCGTTTGGAGCACACACTTCTGTAGAGGCTTGTTCTTCAAGGACAAACCTTAATTATGCTCCCTTTGCCCTCTTGTTTCTCTCACCTGTCTCAGTCTCTTTCACCCCGCCTGTCTCTCCACCCCCAGCCTTCTCCAGGCAAATGCAGAGCAGGAGCCTGACTTATCAGCACTGGGGTTTGGCCCTGAAGCAATCAGATATGTGGGAGGGTTGCTCACCATTTTGTCATGAAGAATTAGTAACTCAATGATAAAGATCGGACTGGCCGGTTAACTTGGTTAGAACATGGCCTCGTAACACCAAGGTCGAGGGTTTGGTTCCCCAGCCAGCCACCAAAAGAGATTGAAATGGCACACAGCAAAATGTGTTACAGATGAAAATCTGATTGAAGAACTACTGTGTGGAAACTCTGACTTCCACCCTGGTTCTCTTCTGAAGTGACTCTGGAGGTCTAGTGTCTTCAACATGACAACAGCATCGTGTCCTGACAAAAGTATAGGCTCGATACCCTCTGTCCCTCGCCCATGAGTGGTATGAATCCTAGCCCTAGCTGGCTGCACTCAGCGTAGTCAATGTGCCTCCTAAAATGCAGCCTCTGG
>NW_007865975.1:0-604 GCF_000696425.1 Galeopterus variegatus
TGGCCATAAAAAAGAATGAAACATTGCTATTCAGAGCAACATGGATAAACTTAGAAAAAAAATCACGTTAAGTAAAATAAGCCAGGAACAGAAAGAGAAATACCTCATGTTCTCACTCATAAGTGGGAGCTAAATAAATAAAGTAAAGAAAAGAAAGAAAAAAAATAGCAATCACAATAATACACTGAAATTTTTTAAAAAAGAGAACTGTGGTTATTAGAGTTGGGAAAGGGGGCGTTAATGAGAAATTGGTTAGGGCCACAAAAATTGAATGTGTTTTCTGAACATGAGTATACTAATTATCCTGATTTGATCACCACATATTGTACATGGGTATTGACGTTCAAATCTGTACCACTAAAATATGTATAATTACTTATGTTTCGATTAATAAAAAAGTCAAAAAATAAATATAAATGGATTAAATTTCCCTTTCACAAGACACACACTGACTGAATTAAAAAGTTCAGCGCAACTATATGCTGTCTTTAAGAAACACACATCACCTGTAAAGACACACACAGATTAATAGTTAATGGATGTAAAAAGATATACTATGCAAATGAAAACCAAAAATGAGCTGGAATAGCTATTCTTATATTGG
>NW_007865976.1:0-604 GCF_000696425.1 Galeopterus variegatus
ATCTGGAAATTTTTTAAGAGGAAAATAACTTGAGCATTAGCATATCTTTACAACTCAGGAACGTTCAAACCATCTTGAGACCATCTTATTGAATTGAATTGAATTGAATTGAATTGGACCACCATTATAGAATTAACTGAAATGTCATTCAGCCTGGACCTACTCTGGGCATATTTGCTGCTAATAAAACCATTTTAACTTGTATGTTTTTAACTTTCTGGGTATTACAGGAAAATAAAAATAAAAAAGGAAGTAAAATCTGGTTACCTATAATTCCTTTTCTGTTTATTTATGCACTAGAAGAACCTGTTATTTATAAAGAAAATAAACAGCACAAAATCTAGTCGGTAAGATTTTTACTCATGTCTAATGTACTTGCTGAGGAAATACTGAAGACTCCCTAGAGATACTGAAAAAATACTTTACTACCCCCAAGCGGACATATAAGTTATTTTTAAAGAAATAAAATGTAAAATTGGTATTGTCATCCAAAAAAAAAAAGTGGTACGCAATGATTATATATCAGACTCAGGATCTCAGAGCTGGTGAAGTCTTTAAAATTTAGAACTTGTGAAATTTAGAACCCTAGAACTAGTAAGAATTC
>NW_007865977.1:0-604 GCF_000696425.1 Galeopterus variegatus
GATGTCCAGCTGCAACCCCAGCCCACTCTGAGCCCATCAGTGGTGTGGCTGTGTCCGTAACACAGTGGACTGAGCGTGTGGTCCAACATCCCCAGGCCAGCACCAAAGGGGGCACTGTGCATGGCCCAGGGCCTCAGAACTGCTGGAGGATCATTTTCCGTTTCAAATCATGGCTGAACTTGTTCATCCTGAAGAGCTCACTATCATAGAAAGCAGAGAGGTTGTGGATGTTGATCTGACGGGCCTAAGAGGAGGAAACGTACAATGAGCTGTGAGTGATGTGGGGACGGGCTACAGCGTTTCCAGAGCTTCCCAGTTCCAGTGTGCTTTCCAACAACACCGTCTCGATCCGTGGGAGGAGAGAAGACAGGCAGAGAGGCTGTCTGAATAAGGGGCTGGAGCTAGAAGACAGGACTTCTGATCTTAGCTCCACCAGCTGCCGTGTGAACTTAGATGAAACATTTGGGGGCCGAGCCCATGGCGCGCTCACCACAGGGTCGGATCCTATATAGGGATGGCCGGTGTGCTCACTGGCTGAGTGTGGTGTGGGCAACACCACGCCAAGGGTTGTGATCCCCTTACCGGTCACAAAAAAAAAAAAAAA
>NW_007865978.1:0-604 GCF_000696425.1 Galeopterus variegatus
GGCAATGTCACTGATGGGTATATACCCAAAGGAATGTAAATCATCATGTTGAAGGAATACCGTCACTTGCATGCTTATCACAGCTTTATTTACAGTAGCGAAGATATGGAACCAACCTAAATGTCCATCAAGGGATGACTGGATAAGGAAAATGTGGTACATATACATTATGGAATACTAGTCAGCAATATAAAAGGATGAAATTCTGCCATTCGCAGCAACATGGATGAGCTTGGAGAAAATTAAGTGAAATAAGCCAGGTACAGAAAGAGAAATACCGCACGTCCTCACTCATAAGTGGGAGCTAAAAAACAAACAAGTAAATACGTAAGAAAAAAAGATATAACATTCACAAATAATACATGGAACTTTCAAAAGGAAAGCATAGAACTGTGGTCACTTGAGGTGACAAAGGGAGAGGGCGAGGAGGGGGGTAGTGAGAAATTGGTTTAGGATCACTTTGAATGATTTCATTGTGGAATGATGAATATACTAATTAACCTGATTTGATATCACATATTGTGCACAGGTGTTGATATTCAGCTCTGTACCCCCCAAATATGTATAATCAATCATGTTCCAATTAAAAATCTAAAAGGTAGAC
>NW_007865979.1:0-604 GCF_000696425.1 Galeopterus variegatus
CCTTCGCTGGTGTCTGCACACCGACGTGGTTACTACCGAGTAAGGGGACACAGTGGAACTGAGTGGCCTCCCTGGAATTCTGAGCCCCGGTGGTCCTTCAAGAGAAGTATGAATGCAGCTGTGGGGCCACGTTCGAGATTTCTGCCTCTCTGCGAATCACTTCTCTGAATCACAGTGGGTGTGTGGGCTCGTTGGGGCCCGGTGGGGCCCGGCCTCCACTCATCTGTCTTCTTATGGGGGCCCTCCTACCCCCACGCTCGGTTCATGCATCTTCAGTGCAATTGACCCAGGTTCCAGATCCAGTTCAGGGAGGAAGGGACCAAGCCTGGCAGCCCCTGCAGGAGGTGTCTGGTTCAGCGACAGACGTTTTGTTCAAGTCACACAAGTCAGACTCAGGATTCGCTTCGTGGACTTTCACTGAAGCTGAGTGGGCCGAGGTTCTCTTGGTTCTGTGGACGTGAAGCAGGAGGATGGGGTCCCAGCATCACACTGGTACAGGGAGGGCTGCACGGGGAGAGAGTGGACACCCACTGACACGAGCTAGGGGAGAAGAGAGACCAGAAGTCCAAGATCGAGGTGTTACCTGGATCCCCTGGTTCAGGTC
>NW_007865980.1:0-604 GCF_000696425.1 Galeopterus variegatus
TTACTCTTTTATTTTTTCAAGTACTTCATGAACATTATTTATATTTACAAACAAACAAAAAAACTGAGGATATGGAAGTAAAATTTGACTGAAGATCAGCATCTTGGAAATGATAGAATCAGAGTATCAAACCAAGACATCTTACTATGGATTCTATCATTTGTCTACCATGCCACATTGTCTTTAGTGTCTTTGTCCCAACCACACTGATGAGGTCACATTCTGCTCATAAATAAAAAGCAGGTATAATTGCATTGAACTTGCTTCTTTGCAGATGAACAGAATAAATAAGGTACCTCTAGAAGTGGGGTTAAATTAGATCCGGTTACTTGGAAGCAAAAGAGTTGTAGTAACTAATACAAACTCAAGCCAAAAAGCCACATAGAACAAAAGTAGAAAAAAACACAGAACTGAAGCTTTCAAAATCAAAAGAGTATCAAGTACAACAAGATTACATTGGATTTACATCAAAAATGATGGAAAACTTGTAGGTACAGTTATGGGTAAATTGTTCTCCCACCTCCAGATAAAACTTTTTATGTCGTGGTCTAAATATTTGTCCCCTCCCAAAGCTCATGTGGGAGCTTGATTTTCAGTGTGGCAG
>NW_007865981.1:0-604 GCF_000696425.1 Galeopterus variegatus
AAGTTAATGGAACCATGAGCTTCTTTAACAACTTGCTGAATAAGTAATGTCTTCTAATAAACACTTTTCTCTGCTACTTCAAAAAAAAACAAGTTACAAGTGATCTCCCATTCCTTTACAATTTTTAAATTCCATTCGTATGCACTAAACTTGTTGTTATTATTTATATGCACAGTCATTTAAAGAATATGTGCACCTATATATGATTCTTTACTGCAGATAATACTTAGGTAAGATATTGCAAGTTGGAGAATTAAAATTTAACCCTGCAAATGCTTTTACTTCTTTTTTCAGCTGCTTAATATATTATTCAATTCTCCCTAGTAAAATTACATTATTCCATTGAATCTCAGGTTGCTTTCTCCCCCTAGTGACAAGTTACATCCGGCAAGACATCTCATCTCGACCACTGGCATCACTTAAAGTATCAGGCTAACTTAAAAAGTACGTATGCATATAGAGTATAACATTTGTGATGGTTAATTTTATGTGTTCACTTGGCTGGACTAAGGGAAGGCCAGATAGCTGGTAAAACATTATTTCTGGGTGTGTTTGCCAGGGTGTTTCTGGAAGAGATTAGCATTTGAATCAGGAGACTGAATAA
>NW_007865982.1:0-604 GCF_000696425.1 Galeopterus variegatus
CAAATAAGTGAAATAACAATAATGGTAGAGATTTGAAATCAAGGTCTACAAATATGTTTGATCTTTTTTGTGGACTTTAGTTTGTCACCTATGACATGACCCATATAAATCAATTGTTTCTTTCAGGACATTATTTAATAATGCATGAGAATATATATGCTGATGATATGGTAGGCAGAATAATGTCTTCCCAAAAATGTTCACGTCCTAATCCATGGCCCAGTGAATGTGCTACCTTATTTGACAAAAGGGACTTTGAAGATGGAACAGTCTGAGGATTCTGAACAGGGGAGATTATCCTGGATTATATGAGTAAAGACAATGTAATCACAGGTCCTCACAGGAAGCGGAATGGTTGGTGATGAAGCAGACCTTACAAAGAGGTGAGGGACATGGGCGGCCACCAGAAGCTGGAAGGGACGAGTCTCTTCTGTGAAGTCCTCAGAAAAAACAGAGATCTGCAACACCTTGATTTTAGTATCTAAGACCCACTTCAGACTTTGGACTTTCAGAACTGTAAGGTAATAGATTCCTGTTGTCTTAAGCCATTAAGTTTCGGTAATTTGTCACAACAGCAATAGAAACTAATATAGTATTTTTTTTT
>NW_007865983.1:0-604 GCF_000696425.1 Galeopterus variegatus
TGCATAAAACATCTGAGCAAGGATAGTATATTATAAAAAACATACAGATTTTCAAAATAACCTACTAGAACTTATATAAAATAAAAATATAGCCATGAAATTAAAAAAAATAAAAATATAACTCTTGGAGAGGTAAAATAGCAAAGTAGAATGCCAGAACTGTTAAACTAGACGTCAGAGCCTAAGATATTAACTAGAATGTTACGCTAAAGGAGAAAAAGATGGGAAATATAAAAATATGGTTAAGCAATATGCAAAAGAGAATGAGAAGTTTTAATATTTATCTGCTTGAAGTTATGGAAAATGGAATAGAAAGAAGAGGGGAAAGTCTATTTCAAAGACTGAATGACTAAGAATGTTCCAGAACTGGTGAAATAAAGAAGCAAAACAATTACAATGAATCCCAACCAAGATAAATAAAAAGGAATATACATCTATCTATAGTATAGTAAAACAATAGTAAAATAGAGAAAAATAAAACATCTTGAAAGCACCCAGAGAGGGAAACGTTGTCTGCAAATAATTACAGGGACAGCAGAATTGCAACAAGAGAGAAGGAAAGACTGGAGAGCAGCTGTCAGCCTAGGACTTCATATTATTTTGA
>NW_007865984.1:0-604 GCF_000696425.1 Galeopterus variegatus
AAACTCTCTTCAGAAGAAAATTATAGCATAGGAATATCTCCGTGTTTTCAAAGTCGTATACATGGGGATCATTCGTTAAATAAGGGATCAGACAAAAAAAGAACTCATGAGTGAATGGAGAGTGTTAGAGATCTCATTCCCTGCACCCCCTGTGTCACCCACCCCACATCCCAAAACGCTTGTTCCCCTCTGACCTCAGAAACGTTTTGGTGCTTCCTCATTAAGCTCTATTAAGTGTTATCATCATTGGGCCATCTGTCTGAGATTTGAGCCAAATCTTTTGCCTGATCCTGAATTCGTTGCCGGCTTATACTTTGTCTCCCCCACACTGCTGCTTTCCCACGGGCTCCACAGCTTCCTTCTGCACGTACTTTTGAGGGAAATGACTTCGGGAAGAGGTTGTTTCACACCAACTTGAACAGATTTTCTAACTTAAGCACTACAATCAATTACCCAGCAGACTTTGGACACTGGTTTTGAAGTTAGATCTTTTGAAATCTTAGCGGAAAATGCCTCATTTTACTCCAAGATAACCAGTGGAAATGAAAGGACAGAAATGGCATTAGGGTTCAGAGAGAAAACAGGTACGTATGATGGGACAAAA
>NW_007865985.1:0-604 GCF_000696425.1 Galeopterus variegatus
AGAGGGTAAGTGACTTACCTAAAGTCACACAGCTACTAAGAAGCCGGGCTAGGATTTGAACAGCCATCCGTCTGATTTCAAATTCTCAGATCTCTCTGCTCTGGATGCCGCCTCTTTCTTGGAATTAACGCTCAACTTGTCTGCCCTGGAGTTCCAAGCTGAGAATCACTTGTGTACGGACATTGACTCGAGGAGCTGAGCTGAAGATGTCCCCAACCTATGCCAGAAACGTTGTTTTGGTCTCAGCCCCATGGCCAAGGTCAGGTTCTCACCCCTTTCTGCTTCCAGCATCTCTTATAGGAAGTTAGGCATGAATGTCAATATTGGTGGCCTCCTGCTGTCTAAAGGTCTGACCCACTTGGGTTCACAGCAGTGACAAAAGACAAGGAAAAAAGCATTCAGTCTCACAACGAGACATCTGCCCGCAGGTTGGCAAATGTCAGAGAGGTAGACAACAATTCATCTTTCCATCTAAATCCCTATATAGATGTGACCCAAAGTGCTTGCATCTTGGATATCTGCCATATTCGATTATCCACTAAAGTGCTGCCTATCAGCAGTTCTTTAGGTCCATCCTGCCACTAGCACCTAGTCTCTAAACCGT
>NW_007865986.1:0-604 GCF_000696425.1 Galeopterus variegatus
GGGTGGGAACACTGAATATTGTTAGGCAATCAGTTTTCACAAACCAAGATGTAGTTATAACTCAGTTAGATTCTAGTCACAATAGGATTTGGGGTCAACCCAACAACATAGTTCTTACAGAAGAATTACAGAAGAATAGGAATGTAAGAAGAGTTAAAATTCTTTTAGTTAATATCATGAGAGGGGTTGTCCCAAGATATTAAAAAGTTTAATAAATCAATAATAATTAAAGTTATGTTATTCTAATAAAATCACCCCCAAACAGACCAACAGAACCAAACCAAGTACAGTTGCAGGCCACATGATACATAAGACCTCATATATATCTCATATATATATATATATATATGTACCATGTCTTATGTCTTTTATATATATAATATATATAAATAAGGTACTAAAAATTAAGGACTCTATTCTTTATCAAATGGCATTGAGGAAATTGGCTATTTAGGAGTTAATTCTGGATGGATAAACAAGTTTATTAAGATATATATATACATACATACACACACATTTTTGTGGCTGACTGGTACAGGGATCGAACCCTGGACCTTACTGTTAACAGCCCATGCTCTAACCAACTAAACTAACTGGCCAGCCC
>NW_007865987.1:0-604 GCF_000696425.1 Galeopterus variegatus
GCACCGCAGAAGGAAAACAAGTGAGGAAGATTGCTAGAGTTGCCAGGTCAGAAACTGTCATTCCCCCCGCAGCATGCAAGCTTCTAGTTTCTTTTACTTGTGTACATTCTGGAGGCAAAGCTTCAGAGTGCCAAAGAAGTGAGGAAACAAAAAAATAAGGTGCTAAGGAAGGAAGGAAGGAAGGAAAGAAGGAAGGAAATGGGAAAGGGAGAGAGAAACAGACAGAGGGAGGGAGGGAGGGGTTGCACATTTTCCTGAACTCGTGGCTGGGACCCTTTCTATGACGGACCCAGTGGAGAATTCCTGCAATAACAAATGTTCCCTTTATTTAAAATAGCAAATTTTTTGTTCAAGTATTAGGTACTTGGAATTACTACTTTTGTTCTTAGTGTACCCATGAAAACTCAACACACATTTTGGAAGGAAGAGAACAGGTTAAAGCTAACATAATTACCTAGCATTGTAGGAGAAAGGAGCAAAGCCAGTGTTTTTGAATAGAGACCCATCTAGTGGCCACAAATGGATACACATATGATAAAAGCCATTACCTAGGGGAAAAAACACCAGCGTGACATGAAGCAATGAACAGAGAGGCCTTGGCAAT
>NW_007865988.1:0-604 GCF_000696425.1 Galeopterus variegatus
GGGATTAGGTGCCCTTATAAAAGATTGCCAGAAGGAGTTTGCCCCTTTTGCTGTTCTGCCTGCTGCCATTTGAAGACACAGTAAGAAGATCCTCATCAGACCCCAGATGCTGGTGCCTTGATCTTGAACTTCACAACCTCCAGAACTGTGGACAATAAATTTCTGTTCTTTACAAATTACCCAGTCTCGCGTATTCTGTTATAGCACCACAAACAGACTAAGATAGTGATGGAGAATACGTAGCTATTATTTATTCATACATGGTTCAGTTAAATGTTTGGGTTTTTTTTCAGCTTCATTGAGATATAATGCAAATGTCATATAACTCATCCATTAAAAGTGCCAATTCAATATATATATATATATATATATATATATATGTGTGTGTGTGTGTGTATATTCAAAGAAATGTGCAACCATTAAAGCTTTTTCATCACTTCAAAAATAAACTATACCCATTAGTTATCATCTCTCCACTACACCCACATACTCTCACACAACTCTAGAGCTCTTAAAGAACCACTAATCTATTTTCTGTTTCTGTAGATTTCACTACTCTGGACATTTCATATGAGTGAAATCATATACAATGTGCTCTTATGTG
>NW_007865989.1:0-604 GCF_000696425.1 Galeopterus variegatus
AGTGACTAAAATTTGGAAAACTGCACTTAAATATTCATTCACCATTGCTGTGGTCATCCAATGATGTAGTCAGGTGTTGCTTGTTTTGTTTCATTACCCCTTTTCTCTTTTTACACTAGTCTTTTTTAATTACTTTGAGCAAAATATCAGTAAGAGGGCACCATCATTAGTTCGGTGCTTTGTGGACCAAGCCAATGCTTGGTGGCTGCTGTAGATGGGATGCCCCAAACCTCACTGAAGCTTAATCCCCACAGTAACTGTTGAGGATGGGATATCCCATTATGATAATTTAATGGTGGGGCATTGAAGAGGTGATTAGATTAGGAGGACCATGCCCCTAGTTCATGGGCGTGGTTCTGATGGCTTTACAAGGAGAGCATGTGAGAGTCAGTCTCTCTCTCCCTGATCCTCCATTTTCTACCTTGTGAGACCCTGCATTGCTGTAGGGCCACCATCAAAGAAGGCCCTTATCATAAGCATTCCCTGGACTTTGGACTTGCTAGCCTCTGAAACTGTAAGCAATAACTTTTCTTACTAAGTATTCAGTTCCAAGTATTTTGTGATCAGCAACAGAAATGGATTAATTAAGTGGCCATCCACTACA
>NW_007865990.1:0-604 GCF_000696425.1 Galeopterus variegatus
CCCACCTATGCCAGCTCCAGCCCCTAATTTATAAACATAACTATTTAACAAAACTCATTTTAATAACTTCTACAAATTTGGATAATCTTCATTTCTTCCTCCTGATAATCCTCTGGATTCTGCTGAGAAGGGCTGAATATGCAAATCACCCATGTAGTTCAAACAGGAGATAATCTTTTATTTATTTACTTTAATCCTGAATTCCGTTCTTTTCGTTTAGAGTCCCCTGGCATTTGAGACTTGGGTGAGAGATAAGATAGAAGTTTTAACTGCCTTGACCCTGAAAAAAGTCTCAACAGATCTTTATCATCTGAGGGTTCCAGGGGATCCCACAGCTTACATGTGGGAAACCAAATGACCCTGCACACACCCTTTCCAACCCTGAGCCTCCAAAGCTCAGTTCCCAGCAGCACCGCTCCCTCTTCATGCCTGGTCAGATCCCCAGGGCCTCTGCAAGCCAGTCGAGTTCCGTACAGCTCAGCTCATGGCTCATGAGTAACAGACCCTGGGCTGAGCTTGGAGAAATAAAAGGAAATAAACTGGCCACTGTGACCAGGACCTCAGAGTGTCTCCCCGTGCCATGGGCATGCAGATGGGTAGACAC
>NW_007865991.1:0-604 GCF_000696425.1 Galeopterus variegatus
TCAAAACTGTTATTTTACATATTGTCTTTGCTCTGACATAGTTTGGAACCACAAAAGGATCGAATAAAGCCCTGCCCTGATATAAATTGCCTGAAAACACTGGAAAGCTTTCTCATTTATTTGAAATCAGACTACCGTCAGATTCCTGCTTCAACTAGTTCCTGCTTCTGTCTCTTTTAGGTCTAGTTCCCCAGCTCTCTTTTTCCCCTTCTTGGTAATCTCCTTTGGAATTGGAGGAAAGTGAAAACAACTATTGGATAAACAAACTCTCCTTCTTCAAAAACCGAATTCAACTAGATAGGATCAAAAACTCAGTGCATGTTTCTGAGTACAAAAATATGCCAAGCACTAAAAGAACACCTATTTGGGGGCTAGCACCAAACTAAGTGCTATTAAGAATAAGAGACATGGTCCTTCTCCACAAGATTACAGTCTACTTGAAATGTGAAATGCTTAGAAGAGTGGTATAGTTCAGAGAATGTGCCAGTATGCTTAATAAGGAACTAAATTGTTCAGTACAGTTAATTAAAAAACAAAAAGCATGTGATAAAATTACTTGTAGTCAGTCTATAAGGAGTTAACCATGAGTTAAGGAAGGGACAGA
>NW_007865992.1:0-604 GCF_000696425.1 Galeopterus variegatus
AAATTTTGATTTTGATTAAGGAGAAAAATAAGAGAAACTGACACTGTCAGGACAGAGAAGTAGATGAAAGAGAAAGGAAAATAGGACAACACACTAGGAGAGAAAGCTAACCAGAGGAAGGAAACTAGATATAGTAAACTAGATGTTGAAAAAAATATATATATGGCATAAAAGTACATTTAAAGGAATTTAAAAGAAAATGAGATTATGAAAATTAATGGAAGAGAAAATAGATGTAAAAAGAATTAATCAATTCTTAGTCAATTTTAAAAAACAAAACTACTCCCCCTTCTCAAATGATATATTTAATACTTTGTGATATAAAGATCATATTTTTATTACTAGTAAATTATTAATGCTAGTATTTCTGCTGGAAAACAATATTTCAGAATCTTAGAATACAACTTATTTTCATATTTAGGCAATGGCATACTGTCATTTCATACTTAGCTCTATTACAATGCTAGATGGATTTTTTGGTTCTTTTTTAATCTACATACAACAGCAATAATAGCTAACACATGTATTAAATGCCTGGAATTGTCCTAAATGCTTTACATAGGTTTTCCCTTATAAACCTCACTTTTTAACATATGCATCTTTA
>NW_007865993.1:0-604 GCF_000696425.1 Galeopterus variegatus
TGGGTAAACACATTTAATTATGGGAGGAAAATCTGAAAATTTTTTCTCCACACACTGGCCTGGTAGTTTCACGGTCATATTTAATAAGTGTATTTCTTTTCCAAAACTAAAAATTAAAAAATAAAACTTTATGAAAATCTTTGTCTTGGTTTTAATGAACTTTCTTCTATCTTGTATGTATGTACTCTATGTCCTTTGCTTTTCCTATGAAGTAACCAAAAATACACAGTTAGAATCCTTTTTATATGGGTGCATCTGATCTCCCTCTCTTTCTGTCCTCCTTCGGACAATCTGTCCTTCCCTAGAGGGACGGCTAGAGGGGAAGGGTTAAAGGGTCTCTGGTCAAAATAGCCCAACAGAAGGAGCCCAGCCCAGAGCTGAAATCTAAGTGCTAATGACCGCTGCCCTTCACCCCGCTGCTGTCCACCGGCCGGACTTGCGGCCGGGTGGGGGTCGGGACTAGGAGAGGGCTCAATGTTCTGCATTTAACATTTGAACTTCTCCTATCCGAGGCAGCAGGCCGTTTTGTCCTGGGGTCGCTGACCCTGGCTCCCCCATCAGCTGCCCTGAAACCTTAATTGAATGACAGATGGTCATTTTCGGG
>NW_007865994.1:0-604 GCF_000696425.1 Galeopterus variegatus
CTTGTCTTGTGGTCCCTTAGGAAGGGAAGCTTCTCTTCAGAGCTAATGCTTCTACTCTTGCGCCCTATCGTGATCTTCTTGAAATAGTGCACATTTCAGCAACCTGTCACTCCACCTCTAAAGTTACCTCCTATTTGTCAAACCCAGTGAAAGTTTAGTCATTAGCCTTAGTTGATTTATCTAAAGCATTAGGCAAGGTTGGCCCATCCTTCTTCTTAGAACCCTCTTCATTGTCTTCTGAACCAGCATTCCCCTTGGGTTTTTCTCTTCCCTCTACATTCATCCTTGCAAGTACCTTTCCCTGGATCCTTCACCTTTGTTCATTCTTTCAGTACTGGTGCTCCTGGGGGGTTTGTCCTGGATCTCCTTCTTTTCTCCCTCTGTACCCACTTCTTGGACATGGCTTCTACTCTATCTGCCCATATCGTGACTCTCCCTGGAGCTTCAAACTCATATATCCAACTACACATGGAAACTCCCTGGATGGAGGACCTCAACATGCCCAAGACCCTTTGCAGTCTCTTCTTCATTATATCCACTCTTCTCCTGAATTCTCCATCTCACTTCATGGCCCCACCATTCACCTAGCTGAGGCTCAGACATG
>NW_007865995.1:0-604 GCF_000696425.1 Galeopterus variegatus
ATTAGTTTTCCTAGATCGATTAGCTTGGTCTGATTATTTTTCCTAGTTTTATTGGCTTCATGTGATTAGTTTTCCTAGATCAATTAGCATGGTCTGATTATATTTCCTAGATCGATAAGCTTGGTCTGACGAGTTTACTTAGATCGATTCCTAGATCGATTAGCTTGGTCTGATTATTTTTCCTAGTTTTATTGGCTTCATGTGATTAGTTTTCCTAGATCAATTAGCATGGTCTGATTATATTTCCTATATCGATTAGCTTGGTCCGATGAGTTTACTTAGATCGAAGAGCTTGGTCTGATGAGTTAACTTAGATCGATGTCCTTGGTCTGATGAGTTTACTTAGATCGAAGAGCTTGGTCTGATGAGTTAACTTAGATCGATGTCCTTGGTCTGATGAGTTTACTTAGATCCATGAGCTTGGTGTGTTGAATTTACTTAGATCGATATGCTAGGTCTGATGAGTTTACTTAGACTGAATAGCTTGCTCTGATGAGTATTCTTAGACTGATGAGCTTTGTCTGATGAGGTTACTTAGATCGATGAGCTCAGTCTGATGAATTTACTGAGATTGATGAGTTTGGTGTAATGAGTTTAGTTAGAT
>NW_007865996.1:0-604 GCF_000696425.1 Galeopterus variegatus
TATTCCTGAAGGACAGATTTTTTGGGTATGGCATTCTTGGATGGTAGTTTTTTGCTGTTTTTTGTTGTTGTTGTGTTCCTTTCAGCATTTTGAATATCATCCTACCCTCTACTGTACTGCAAGTTTTCTGTTGAGAAATCAGCTAATGGTTTGTAGAAGTTCCCCTGTTTGTGACATGTTACTTTTCTTCTGCTATTTTCAAAAATAAGCTCTCAGTAAAGATCTCTTTAGGCTCAAGCTATTTAGAGGTCTTTGTACTTCATGGATCTGGATGTCAATTTTTCTCTCCAAATTTGGGAAGATTTCTGCATTTATTCTTTAAATAAGCCTTCTGCCTCTTACTCTTGCTCCTGGTACCAACCTGTTATGTTTCAGGGGAAGGGTGGCACAGGCAAATGAAAGTGCTTTTTTTTTACTTTTTCCATTAAGACCACCTTTGGAATTTTTGTTTCACTGAGGGGTTGAAATCTCAGTTAGAAACTGGGGCTCCCATAAAGGTATTCTTATCCATGGGTAGTTGCAAAAATCTGTGTTTCTGTGGAAGCATGAGAGCTGGGACCTTCTATTTCACCATCCTGCTGATATCATGCTTCTGAATAGTCAC